>NC_059210.1:43417610-43575110 GCF_020615455.1 Coregonus clupeaformis | reverse complement strand
TGCCTTGGTTGTCATCTGAAGAGCTTTCTGTCATTTCAGGGTGGTTCAGCTGGTTGGTGATCAGATAACGTTAAGGTTTCTCACGCTGTTGTGATTTGGATGGTGTTAAAGTTTCTTGTGATATCAAGTTTAACATTGTGAACCCATTGTCCAAACCATGCACTGAACCAACAGAGTTTATATGATGGAAGATACTTAACAGTTAGCGAAGCTAACAACATTATTTTTCCTGGCCCTGTGTATCACCCTCCCTTCTTCATAGATGTACAGTAAATTAGCAATTTCTTCTTCTATTCTTTTCTCTCTCTCCATCTCTCTTTCACTGTCTTCCCCGCAGCATGTTCACAAGTGTCTTTGTTCCAGTTCATCAAAGAGCATCTGTAGTCTTTCTTCCTCTCCTCTGCCCTTCAAACACAAAGACCATCCTTCAGGGCTCCCCGCTCATCTCTGCCAGAATGTTTACAGAAAACACACACACACACAAAAGACCTGATGGCCCTTCAAATCAGCCCTATAGAAACTCAGCAGAAGCTGACCCTGTGCCTGTGATCTTAGAGAGGCCGTTACAGCGGAGCTAGGATTTTATATTGCAGGCAGCACATGGCCCCAGGCTGTATCTGAGAGGAAAGTCAGAAGGAGAAAGATGGAACTGTGTCTCTTTGGGTGTTTACACAGTGTACTGCTTGTATTGAGACAGAAATACAGGACAAAAATACAGTACATGACTGAGCTAGTCATGCAAGCAGGACACACAGTATGGAAGTGCTGCTGGTATCGTCATGACTCTTCTTAGACTAAGGAAAACACACACCTAAATGATCTTGTGATATGCCATATGACTGTGTGGACTGAAATCATGCTGCATTTACAACTAACAAATACCCCCATGTCTCTACAAAGCCATAGCTGTTGTTAGGATACTGCTCCTGTGTTGAAAGTAGTGACTGTAAGCCCATTGGCTGTTCACTGTTAACCCTGTATCCCAGTGGTTAGGTGAACTTCTAGATGATTAAGTTCATGTGATGTCTCTATCTTGGCCAGCAGATTATGATCAGATTCAGAGCTTCCTGTCCATGTGACAACACACAGATTACACCAACACTGTACTGTAAAAGGCAGTACTCCGGCAGAGAGAGATAGTGTAAAAGGCAGTACTCCGGGAGGGAGAAATAGTGTAAAAGGCAGTACTCCGGGAGGGAGGGATAGTGTAAAAGGCAGTACTATATGAGCGAGAGAGTGAAGTGTAAGATGAGGTAGCTACTCACCATGAGGTCCTTCCCTGCCCATTTACACTCATCTCTTCTGGAGGTGGAGGCAGGCCATGGGATCTACACAGACACAGAGAGATAAGGATACTTCACTACACAATACACATTGATACAATAAATCAGCCACTAGTAATCCTAACTTTAACCAGTCTCTAACCCTAACATCTTGACCAAGCAGCTGGTCAGCTAACAGTCCTTAAATTAGCTGTTGTGCTTCTGCCAGCAACGTTGCTAAAAATGTACTTTTGTGGGAGTTGGGGCATATTTTATGAGATTACGTTGATATGTGTGTGTGCCTGCGTGCACCTATGTATGTGCACGTATGTACAGTTGAAGTCGGAAGTTTACATACACTTAGGTTGGAGTCATTAAAACTCGTTTTTCAACCACTCCACACATTTCTTGTTAACAAACTATAGTTTTGGCAAGTCGGTTAGGACATCTACTTTGTGCATGACACAAGTAATTTTTCCAACAATTGTTTACAGACAGATTATTTCACTTATAATTCACTGTATCACAATTCCAGTGGGTCAGAAGTTTACATACAGTAAGTTGACTATGCCTTTAAACAGCTTGGAAAATTCCAAAAAATTATGTCGTGGCTTTAGAAGCTTCTGATAGGCTAATTGACATATTTTGAGTCAATTGGAGTTGTACCTGTGGATGTGTTTCAAGGCCTACCTTCAAATTCAGTGCCTCATTGCTTGACATCATGGGAAAATCAAAAGAAATCATCCAAGACCTCAGAAAAAAATTTGTAGACCTCCACAAGTCTGGTTCATCCTTGGGAGCAATTTCCAAATGCCTGAAGGTACTACGTTCATCTGTACAAACAATAGTACGCAAGTATAAACACCATGGGACCAAGCAGCCGTCATACCACTCAGGAAGGAGACGCGTTCTGTCTCCTAGAGGTGAACGTACTTTGGTCCAAAAAGTGCAAATCAATCCCAGAACAACAGCAAAGGACCTTGTGAAGATGCTGGAGGAAACAGGTACAAAAGTGTCCATATCCATAGTAAAACAAGTCCTATATCGATTTAACCTGAAAGGCCGCTCAGCAAGGAACATGCCACTGCTCCAAAACCACCATAAAAAAGCCAGACTACGGTTTGCAACTGCACATGGGGACAAAGATCATACTTTTTGGAGAAATGTCCTCTGGTCTGATGAAACAAAAATAGAACTGTTTGGCCATAATGACCATCGTTATGTTTGGAGGAAAAAGGGGAGGGGTTGCAAGTCGAAGAACACCATCCCAACCGTGAAGCACGGGGGTGGCAGCATCATGCTGTGGCGGTGCTTTGCTGCAGGAGGGACTGGTGCACTTCACAAAATAGATGGCATCATGAGGAAGGAAAGTTATGTGGATATATTGAAGCAACATCTCAAGACATCACTCAGGAAGTGAAAGCTTGGTCGCAAATGGGTCTTCCAAATGGACAATGACCCCAAGCATACTTCCAAAGTTGTGGCAAAATGGCTTAAGGACAACAAAGTCAAGGTATTGGAGTGGCCATCACAAAGCCCTGACCTCAATCCTATAGAACATTTGTGGGCAGAACTGAAAAAGTTTTGTGCGAGCAAGAGGCCTACAAACCTGACTCAGTTACACCAGCTCTGTCAGGAAGAATGGGCCAAAATTCACCCAACTTATTGTGGGAAGCTTGTGGAAGGCTACCCGAAATATTTGACCCAAGTTAAACAATTTAAAGGCAATGCTACCAAAAGTTAATTGAGTGTATGTAAACTTCTGACCCACTGGGAATGTGATGAAAGAAATAAAAGCTGAAATAAATCATTATCTCTACTATTATTCTGACATTTCACATTCTTAAAATAAAGTGGTGATCCTAACTGACCTAAGACAGGGAATTTTTACTACGTTTAAATGTCAGGAATTGTGAAAAACTGAGTTTAAATGTATTTGGCTAAGGTGTATGTAAACTTCCGATTTCAACTGTATATGTGTGTGGTGGGGGTAGAGGAGTCACAATGAGATTTGTTCTCCACTTTGTTTCCGTTTACTCTATTATTCATCCAGGTGTGCAGGGAGCGACTAACATGCCTGGCGCAGCGTGAGATCCTGTGCGACGGCTAAGGTCTGAATTATTCATCACTCATTTCTCAGTAGAAACAGAGTCCCTGGATACCTGGCTGAGACTGGCTTAGACTGACAGGGGTTGGGGAAAGATATGCAGACAGACAGACAGACAGACTGCAAGTAGACTTGTATGTATACAGTGGGGAGAACAAGTATTTGATACACTGCCGATTTTGCAGGTTTTCCTACTTACAAAGCATGTAGAGGTCTGTAATTTTTATCATAGGTACACTTCAACTGTAAGAGACGGAATCTAAAACAAAAATCCAGAAAATCACATTGTATGATTTTTAAGTAATTAATTTGCATTTTATTGCATGACATAAGTATTTGATACATAAGAAAAGCAGAACTTAATATTTGGTACAGAAACCTTTGTTTGCAATTACAGAGATCATATGTTTCCTGTAGGTCTTGACCAGGTTTGCGCACACTGCAGCAGGGATTTTGACTCTCTCCTCCATACAGACCTTCTCCAGATCCTTCAGGTTTCGGGGCTGTCGCTGGGCAATACGGACTTTCAGCTCCCTCCAAAGATTTTCTATTGGGTTCAGGTCTGGAGACTGGCTAGGCCACTCCAGGACCTTGAGATGCTTCTTATGGAGCCACTCCTTAGTTGCCCTGGTTGTGTGTTTCAGGTCGTTGTCATGCTGGAAGACCCAGCCACGACCCATCTTCAATGCTCTTACTGAGGGAAGGAGGTTGTTGGCCAAGATCTCGCGATACATGGCCCCATCCATCCTCCCCTCAATACGGTGCAGTCGTCCTGTCCCCTTTGCAGAAAAGCATCCCCAAAGAATGATGTTTCCACCGCCATGCTTCACGGTTGGGATGGTGTTCTTGGGGTTGTACTCATCCTTCTTCTTCCTCCAAACACGGCGAGTGGAGTTTAAACCAAAAAGCTCTATTTTTGTCTCATCAGACCACATGACCTTCTCCCATTCCTCCTCTGGATCATCCAGCTGGTCATTGGCAAACTTCAGACGGCCCTGGACATGCGCTGGCTTGAGCAGAGGGACCTTGCGTGCGCTGCAGGATTTTAATCCATGACGGCGTGGTGTGTTACTAATGGTTTTCTTTGAGACTGTGGTCCCAGCTCTCTTCAGGTCATTGACCAGGTCCTGCCGTGTAGTTCTGGGCTGATCCCTCACCTTCCTCATGATCATTGATGCCCCACGAGGTGAGATCTTGCATGGAGCCCCAGACCGAAGGTGATTGACCGTCATCTTGAACTTCTTCCATTTTCTAATAATTGCGCCAACAGTTGTTGCCTTCTCACCAAGCTGCTTGCCTATTGTCCTGTAGCCCATCCCAGCCTTGTGCTGGTCTACAATTTTATCCCTGATGTCCTTACACACCTCTCTGGTCTTGGCCATTGTGGAGAGGTTGGAGTCTGTTTGATTGAGTGTGTGGACAGGTGTCTTTTATACAGGTAACGAGTTCAAACAGGTGCAGTTTTCTTAAAGAAAAACTAACAGGTCTGTGAGAGCCGGAATTCTTACTGGTTGGTAGGTGATCAAATACTTATGTCATGCAATAAAATGCAAATTAATTACTTAAAAATCATACAATGTGATTTTCTAGATTTTTGTTTTAGATTCCGTCTCTCACAGTTGAAGTGTACTTATGATAAAAATTACAGACCTCTACATGCTTTGTAAGTAGGAAAACCTTCAAAATCGGCAGTGTATCAAATACTTGTTCTCCCCACTGTAAGTGTGTTTCCATTTTCCATTTTAGTCATTTAGCAGACGCTCTTATCCAGAGCGACTTACAGTAGTGAGTGCATACATTTTCATATTTGTTCGTACTGTGTGTGTAAAAGTGTGTTGATATTTACCAAATGTAATTGTTACTGTTGCAAGGAGTCCGCTGATGTTGACTTGGTTATAATGTCTCATAGATAGGTATTCATGTATTATAAGATGTACAAGATGTACAGTACCTGTGCCAGGTCTCTGCTGATGTTGACCAGGTTGAAGGAAAAGATGTGGTCCTTGGCTCCCACCACCAAACGACCCTTCTCCTCGTCCAATAGGAACGTGTGGTAAGCGGCGCTATTGGCCAGGCCCTCAAACGTCATCAAGTTATTAGACTCCAACATCTCTGGAAAGGAGAACGGAGGGAGAGAGAGCATTGAACATTTACAATAAGAGACCATACTAATTCCTATGGTCTCTGATATACCCAGGGAAATAAATACATTAGATTAGAGAGAAATAAAGAGAGAGTGAATAAGGGAGACAGTGAAGTCCTGGCATACACAGCATCTAATGGCATCTTATAGCAGACATTGTGATGTGTCTCCTCAGTATATTCACCATGTCAGAGGGGAAACATCCCATCCCCACATGGAGACAGGCAGCAGGGTCCCCACTGGGCACAAACTGGTTGAATCAACGTTGCTTCCACGTCACTTCAATTAAATTACATTGAACCAACATGGAATGAATGTTGAATTGATGTCTGTGCTCAGTGGGTCTAGATCTCAACTCCAAAAGCCTAGGGAGCTACGAGAGAAAGAGAGAGAGAGAGAGAGAGAGAGAGAGAGAGAGAGAGAGAGAGAGAGAGAGAAGGGTGCTTTGGCTCAGATTTAATATCTCTCTTTCGAGTGTGTTCTCTCTTGCCCATTCACACATTCTCCCTCACACCCTCTTCCCCACATTAACTTGCGTTCAACAAAATGTTTTCTATGAATCAGCACTGCCATCCGTGCTTAGACTGTGTGGGCACTCGACAGTGCCAATGCCGAAGAGCCAACGACCAAATGGTCTGGCTAGGGGAACTGACCTTGACTGGGCCAGTCAAGCAGATCTAGACCACAGAACAAACCCACAGTGGAAAACGGAGACTATTCTCCATACAATATTATGACCAGCCAGTCTCAGTGTAGACACTGGTGAATTACTGCAAACCACAACAACCATGAGGTCATTTAAATTGTTGTATAAATAGCCAGCCCAGTGTTTTTGCTGTGTAATGCCTGGGTGCTTGAACAGGTTAGCCAAACAGAGCTAGACTATATAACTCACAATGGAAAACTGTTGGGAATATGAATATGTCACTGGAGTAAAAATAGCACAATAATGACTGTCTGGATGTCTGTTTTCCTGTAGGCTCTCGTGAAGAACTTCAAACCACTACAACAACAATGCAATATTTGAAAAATTTTAGTCTGAGGGGTGTTCTTTTGACTGCCATGGTTGGGAGTTACTGATTACATGTAATCTGATTTTTAAAAAAATATATAAACTGTAATCAGTTACATTACCAGCAAAAATATTTTTATCCGATTACAAATACTTTAGAAAAACTAGATGATTACTTATTGGATTACTTTTTAATTCATAAAGGATGTTTGTGGAAAATTACAACACCTTTCTCAATTACATTGAATTCAGCATTGAAAAAAGTTTACGTTTGTTCCACCTCAGCGAGTCTGACCACAAGTCAGAGACCACTATGATGACACACCAAATGCATTTGATGGAACCTTTTTGTCTTCTTCTAATGCCTTTTAAGGGGAAAGTAATCCAACAGTTTTCTGAAAGTAATAGGATAACGTTACTGAGTTTGGGAAACCAAAATGTACGTTACTTATTCCAATTTTCGACAGGTAACTAGTAACTGTAATGGATTACATTTAGAAAGTTACCCAAATCTGTTTACCACTTTTGAGATGATACTGTCATCTTTATCTGGCGCCCAAATTGTTTCTCTCACACCTAAGCCTCTCTCACACAACATCTCTAACACACACACACATGCACGCAACACACACGTACCGACCCACGTATGCACACACACACCATTCCTTCTCACACTCTCTCCTCACCCAAAAAACCCAACCACACCCATCGCCCCCACCAGCTGACCCCCCTGCACGTGTGTGTGTGTGTGTGTGTGTGAGGGAGAGAGGGAAAGAGAGAAGGGTGAGGAATTATGAGGAACATTTTTTAATGAAGGAGAGATGGGGCATGAGGGAAAGGTATTGTGAAACAAGTGAAAAAGCGGCAGTCAGGAGGAGGGAGGGAGAGAGAGAGGGAGAGACAGGGAGAGAGTGTGTGAGAGAGAGGGGGACAGGGAGAGAGTGAGTGAGAGAGAGGGGGACAGGGAGAGAGTGTGTGAGAGAGAGGGGGACAGGGAGAGAGTGAGTGAGAGAGAGGGGGACAGGGAGAGAGTGTGTGAGAGAGAGGGGGACAGGGAGAGAGTGTGTGAGAGAGAGCCAGTAATGAAGTTACCACAGTGTAAAGTCTCTAAGGAACTGTTGAGATGAGTGTCTGTAACACTCTGTATTTCTGGGTGCCTCAGTCCCAACACTCTTTCCTCCTCTGTGTGTGTCTCTCTGTGTGTGTCTCTCTGTGTGTGTCTCTCTGTGTGTCTCTCTCTCTCTCTCTCTCTCTCTCTCTCTCTCTCTCTCTCTCTCTCTCTCTCTCTCTCTCTCTCTCTCTCTCTCTCTCTCTCTCTCTCTCTCTCCCTCCCCACAGACCAATGTGGTTTGACAGAGGCAGTATTGACACACTCATTTTTACATTTACATTTTAGTCAATTAGCAGACGCTCTTATCCAGAGCGACTTACAGTTAGTGAGTGCATACATTTTTTCATACTGGCCCCCCGTGAGCTATACACTCCCTCCTCACTTATGGCTGGATGGAATTTCTGTTTACTTCAGTCCTAGAAAAACATTCACACAGATTAACTAGAAAAAAATGTAGCCACTACGTATAACCATTGGTCTCATCTATCAGGAGGATGACAAATACATTAGATGGGAGGACAGGGCTCCAGATTGTTGGATTCCTGAGCAAGAATATTTAGTTTTTGTCAAATACGGTTTGTCCTGAAATAGTGACAGCCAACATGTGTGAGTGTTCTCTGGGGTGACATTAGTAATGTTCAGTGTGGCCATGTGTGTAATATCAGTATGTGGGGGTAGAGGTATAGCTCACTAGACACTATGTGGGGGTAGAGGTATAGCTCACTAGACACTATGTTGGGGTAGAGGTATAGCTCAGTAGACACTATGTGGGGGTAGAGGTATAGCTCACTAGACACTATGTGGGGTTCACTAGACACTATGTTGGGGTAGAGGTATAGCTCACTAGCACTATGTGGGGTTAGAGGTATAGCTCACTAGACACTATGTGGGGGTAGATGTATAGCTCACTAGACACTATGTTGGGGTAGAGGTATAGCTCACTAGACACTATGTGGGGGTAGAGGTATAGCTCACTAGACACTATGTGGGGGTAGATGTATAGCTCACTAGACACTATGTTGGGGTAGAGGTATAGCTCACTAGACACTATGTGGGGTTAGAGGTATAGCTCACTAGACACTATGTGGGGGTAGATGTATAGCTCACTAGACACTATGTTGGGGTAGAGGTATAGCTCACTAGACACTATGTGGGAGTAGAGGTATAGCTCACTAGACACTATGTGGGGGTAGAGGTATAGCTCACTAGACACTATGTGGGGCTAGATGTATAGCTCACTAGACACTATGTGGGGCTAGATGTATAGCTCACTAGACACTATGTTGGGGTAGATGTATAGCTCACTAGACACTATGTGGGAGTAGAGGTATAGCTCACTAGACACTATGTGGGGGTAGAGGTATAGCTCACTAGACACTATGTGGGGGTAGAGGTATAGCTCACTAGACACTATGTGGGGGTAGATGTATAGCTCAGTAGACACTATGTGGGGGTAGAGGTATAGCTCAGTAGACTCTGGAGCTGGCCAGTATACCGTATTTTACTATATACCAGTATTGGGTTTTTACTTTATCTTTATAACAGTATTAAATGTTTGGTTTGTTAAATGTGATATGTCTCTCCATTTCTCTCACCAAGCCCTGCCCTCTGTCGCTCAAGGAGCACAGTTGTTGTTGCTCAACCACGAGATAATTTGCCGACTGTTCACTCTTCATGGTCATGGTCAAGATGCAGTAATATGTTGATGACAACAATGTTGCTTCCACTTTGCTTCTTAATATAAATCCACAAGCGCTCTATAATTACACTATTAGTTTGTGTATCTTACTGAGTCAGAGCAAACATAGCTAGATAATCCAGCCTGATACCAGTGCTGGTGTATGCCTAAATCAGCATGTTGTTTGTGCAACATTATCTTCTAAATCAGAGAGGAATAGGTGAAACATGAATATGTTAGCTATTACATGAAGTAAGAGAAAACATTTAATGTAGCCAAAGATTCTAGGGTCCCACTCGCCTGGGAAACACTGACCAACACTTTGGTTCCTACCCTGTCACAATAACGCCTCCAAAGAGATCCTATTAGTATTTTAATTCCTAATTCTATGAACGCCTCCTTGCCATTTTCATTCGTTGTCATGTCAATCAACACTGTATTCAAAGTGCCCACTATTACTTTCTAACTATATAATTAGAATAATCCTTCTATTTCCATGATTCCATCAGTTTACCCAAGTGTTTTGATCTAAATCGTAATTACAATATTTGGTAAATAATAAGGCCTAGATTTCTTGCCTATATATAGCATTCCTACGTGGCAGTATGGAACTTTTGGTTAAAGTTTGATTGCACTGTATAAAACAATCAGAATGGAGAAAGCCCCATTGAAATCGGAAAGTTTTCAGACCCCTTGACTTTTTCACATTTTGTTAGGTTACAGCCTTATTCTAAAATTGATTACATTGTTTTTTTCCTCATCAATCTACAAACAATACCCCATAATGACAAAGCAAAAACTGTTTTTTTGCTTCACCGTAGGGATGGTGCCACGTTTCCTCCAGACGTGAAGCTTGGCATTCAGGCCAAAGAGTTCAATCTTGGTTTCATCAGACCAGATAATCTTGTTTCTCATGATCTGAGAGTCTGTAGGTGCCTTTTGGCAAACTCCAAGCCTTTTACTGAGGAGTGGCTTCAATCTGGCCACTCTAACATAAAGGCCTGATTGGTGGAGTGCTGCAGAGATGGTTGTCCTTCTGGAAGGTTCTCCCATCTCCACAGAGGAACTCTGGAGCTCTGTAAGAGTGACCATCGGGATCTTGGTAACCTCCATGACCAAGGCCCTTCTCCCCTGATTGCTCAGTTTGGCCGGGCGGCCAGCACTAGGAAGAGTCTTGGTGGTTCCAAACTTCTTCCATTTAAGAATGATGTATACCACTCTGTTCTTGGGGACCTTCAATGCAGCAGAAATGTTTTGGTACCCTTCCCCAGATCTGTGCCTCAACACAATCCTGTCTCAGTGCTCTACGGACAATTCCTTCGACCTCATGGCTTGGTTTTTGCTCTGACATGCACTGTCAACTGTGGGACAATGTATAGACAGGTGTGTACCTTTCCAAATCAATTGAATTTACCACAGGTGGACTCCAATCATGTTGTAGAAATATCTCATGGATGATCAGTGGAAACAGAATGCACCTGAGCTCAATTTCAAGTCTCATAGCAAAGGGTCTGAATACTTATGGAATTAAGGTATTTATGTTTTTTATTTGTACAAAATTTGCTACAATTTCCAAAAAACTGTTTTCGCTTTGTCATTATGGGGTATTGTGTGTAGATTGCTGAGGATTTGTATTAATTTAATCCATTTTAGAATAAGGCTGTAACGAAACAAAATGTGGAAAAAGTCAAGGGGTCTGAATACTTTCCGAAGGCACTGTAGAATTGTGTGTTGCCACCCTAGGGTCATGCACAACTCATAATGCAAATTTAGAACTTGTATTATTCAAAAACATTAAATACCGTCAAATACCATCAAACAGTCAAGAATGTGATTAAATATTGTGACATGATATTTTTTCCATATCGCCCAGCGCTAGTAGATTCTATGTGGAGGTAGAGGTATGTCTCAGTAGACTAATGGGAATGTCCTGTTGATGTAATCCAGGTCACACCACAGTCATACATTACACTGTATATGTCTACAGCTGTCTGTGTTAAACCAACCAATCATCTACAGCCACCCTGAGACCTCTCCACAACCAATATACAGTACAACCCATCTGAAACCCCGGCCTCTACAACTAATCTGCATCCCAATGTGGGATTGGTAGTAGATCAAATCAAATCAAATTTTATTTGTCACATACACGTGTTTAGCAGATGTTATAGCGGGTGTAGCGAAATGCTTGTATGTATTAGTATGTGTGATAAAATTCAAACATTAGCTGGTGATAGGTTTCAAAGTGCTATATGATAAATCAACACCTTAGTGTGAAGTTGGTTGTTAGCTAAAGGTATATTCAAGTACTGTAATAAGGCATGAGAACCCAGGGATTATCCTGTGATAACTCCAGAGTAAGGGTTGTTCTTAGTTCCGAGGCGAAACCAAGGGTAAATCCCTGGTTCGAGGGCCTTATTTATTTTATAAAACTATAATTCCCAGATTCGAGGAGCTTATTGCTTATATAAAACGGTTGCCAACATATATAAAAAAAAGATTAACGACATGTTTTAATTAAAACGTTAGTGAGTACATTTTTTTTATTTAATCCTTCCACCAGACGATAGGGTCCGGGCAAAAACGAGTTGTTAGTTCTGAGGTTCTGAAGTTGCTAACCAAATAGGTTGGTTGTTAATATTACTGCAGTGGGCTGAATCAGGGTCACACAGCGTGTTTCTTGGTAGTCTTAAACAAAATTACTTTGAAACAAAAGTATACACCTCACACACATGGTTACAGGCTTAAAAAAAGAAGACAACTGTACCATGCCAGATACAGAGTTGAAATGTTTATTAATTATGAAATAATGAAAAATATTTATAACATTCCACTCATGAGGCCACTAGAGGGTGCTTTGGTCATTTGACTGCAGGAAAGGGTTCTATTCTCATGTTTTGACCAATGATTTGTATATACACTAGATGGAAAACCAGGGGTGGTGTTTTGAAGCCATCCATCTTGGCACTCCCCCACATTTTCCTTAAAGTATACTTTTTGTAACGTTCTAATGTTACTGTCCCCACTACACTTGAAAAAGAAAAGGAAAGCCGCACACTCTAGGAGCTCAGATGCAATAATTTAATATCCTAATAACCAACGTTTCGACAGACAAGCTTTCTTCATCAAGGTATAATGACAAACACTGCGGGTCACTAGTTTATATAGTGTCAAAGGACACATGCAGGTGTCTGTAATCATGGTTGGGTGTGGCCTAATAGCATTGGTTAATTCACAGATAAACAGAACATACAAAAAACATGGATAGCATACGATCATAGATACAACTTGGCTACATAGGCCCACAAACATTTACAATGAATAGCAAAATCACAATAATCACAAGAATGGCTTCAAATCAAAGTCTACGTTGAGACCGAAGGGAGCAAGGGTCTTTAAATTAAAGATCCAGGCAGCCTCTCGTTTTAACAATAAGTTGTCGAGGTCACCCCCTCTCTTAGGGAGGGTGACATGTTCGATGCCGATATAAAGTAGGGATGAAATCGAGTGGTTCGCTTCCAAAATGTGGGCAGCGACTGGGTATGTAGAGTTTTTGCACCTAATGGTGCTACGATGCTCCGAGATTAGTACTTTTAATTCGCGCTTTGTTTTACCCACATAATGTTTACCACAAGAACAAGTTATAAGATAAATAACTGCCTTAGTGAAGCACGTAATAACACCTTTGATTGGGATCTGTTTCCCTGTTTGGGGGTGTTTAAAGGATCTACATTTGTAAGTGCCATTGCATTGAACGCAGCCGTTACACTTGTAGTTTCCATTGGGTAGAGGCGCAAATAGACGTTGTGCAGGGATATTTAGGGGTGGTAAATCCGAGTTTACCAATTGATCTCTGAGGTTTCTGCCCCACGAGAATACAACCAAGTGAGGGTCTGAAAACACATTACCAATACTGTCATCGGATCTTACAATGCGCCAATGTTTGTGAACGATTCCCTTAATTTGTTCAGAGCACTTTGAATAGCGTGTAGTTAGAATGCAAGAATGCTTCTTTTTGCGAGACTGTCCCTGAAAGAGGTCAAGTCTCGATTTGTTTTGAATTTTCTCAATGGCAGTATTAATCTGACCATTTTTGTACCCCCTCTCCTTGAATTTTCTTTGCGTCGCAGCCATATTTCGGTTGATATCTGATTGTTTTTTACAAATCATTTTGATTCGACAGAATTGGCTGTAGGGCAAACTGTTTTTCAAGGGAAGCGGGTGACAACTATCAGCCCTCAACAAACTGTTACGATCAGTAGGTTTCCTGTAAAGATCAGTGTATAGAACATTATCCTCACACAAAATCAGAAGATCAAGGAAACTGATTTGACGTGTGTCAGATTGCATAGTACATCTCAGGTGCTCAGAACAAGAGTTAAGAAAAGTATGGAATGCCTGGAGCTGTTTTAAATCACCCCTCCATAGAACAAAAATATCATCAAAGTACCGTTTCCATATATTTTTTTGGTTGAGAGGATTGAAAATGGACTGTTTCTCAATGTAACCCACATACAAATTAGCATAGTTAGAAGCCATAGGGGATCCCATAGCAGTACCCTTCGTCTGAATAAAGAAATCATTTAGAAACATGAAGTAGTTGTGTGTGAGTACTATTTCAGCCAATGTTATAATGCATGCACTGGAAGGTAGTTCATTTGGGTCACGTTTCAGAAGAAAATGTTCCATGGCTTCAATACTGCCCTCGTGTGGAATATTCGTATATAACGACTCAACATCAAAAGTAACTAGCAAGGTATTATCAAGAGATTCAATAATAGAGATCATACTGCTGGTGTCCTTTACAAAGGAGGGGAGCTGTTCTGTGAGAGGTCTAATAAAAATGTAAACAAAGGTTGATAAAGGGGCTGTTACTGCATCAATGCCCGCTACAATAGGGCGCCCTGGAGGTTTTGTAACATTCTTGTGTAATTTCGGCAAAGTATAGAAAGTGGCAATTTTAGGATGTTGAATAGCCAAAAAATCGTGTTCTTTTTTGGTGATTTGACCAGAACTTAAATACCCATCTAGGACAGTAAAGATAGTGTTCTGAAATTGGGAAGTGGGGTCACTTCTGAGTTCCTTGTAAAAAGGTGTTGTCAAGCAGTTGTCTGTGACACTCATTTACATAAACTGTCCTATCCATGAGTACAACCAACCCACCCTTATCAGCAGGATGGGTAAGAACTGACATATCGGATTGTAAATCAAGCAAAGCTTATTTTTCATCCTTGGGTAATTTTGAAAAGATATGTACTCCTGTTTTTTCTTAAGGAGATCATCAACATCTTTTTCAACGAGTCTGCAATATGTCTCAATAGAGTGATTGCGATTGGCTGGAGGTACAAAATAACTCTTACTGTCCCCACTACAACAACAAAAATACTTAAATACATGTAATTTTGTCCTTGAAACATTTAATTGTATTCATTACTATGGAGGACTGCTTCTTCTGGGAAGTGCCGGTGTCTTCAAAACCTCTCATTGGCCAATACATAGCATTAGAAATCCAGGGTTTATGTACCAGCATGGTCACCCGTGATACAAGTCAGTATTTGACATCCATCCTGTCTGAGGCTGTCGGGAGATTATGTGAGAACTGGCCACTAGGGTGCAACAGTGAGCGCTGTTACCTTCAAGTAGGTTTCGGTTTTGCTTGGGTGGGCATAAGCATCTGCCTCTCATTCCAAAGGTTGCAAGTTTGAATCCAGCAATATAAAGTTATTTTAATTTTAAGCCTATCCCAAACCTTAACCCTTACCTTAACCATTCAGAGTAAATGCCTAACCGTAACAATTTGGAGTTAATGCCTGAACTTATCCCTAACCTTAAAAATGTGGAGTTAATGCCTAATCTTGAAATTTGACATTTGGAACAACTTCGAAATTTGACTTTTGAGAAACATTAGAAACATCTAATTCTGACCGGAGATTGTGAGAGCTAGTAACATAATTGGTTTTGACCCAGTCTTTCACTCTATTCCTTTTATTCATTTCACGTTGCTATGCTAAATAAATCATTGACATGTAGCTAGCTAGCAGAGGTTCAATGATGACGAGAGACAAGAACTTCAATAAATAATTATTTAATAAATAATTTATAAAATAAGCAACAAACAGCTGATTGTCGAGTCAATAAGATAGCGGAGGAGATGGCTATCGTTTTATGGGCTCCTAACCAATTGTGCTTTTTTGTGTATTTTTTTCGCGTTGTTTGTAACTTATTCTGTATATAATGTTTCTGCCACTGTCTATAATGACCGAAAAGAGCTTTTGGATATCAGAACAGTGATTACTCACCTTGAACTGGATGAAGATTCTTTCTTTAATTTTACGTTTTACATTTTAGTCATTTAGCAAATGCTCTTATCCAGAGCGACTTACAGTTAGTGAGTGCATACATTTTTCATAGATTTTTCAGATTTACTGCTGATACTGGACCAGGCCCAAATCCCCGTCATTCGCATGAAGAAGAGAAGCCGATACAGGGGACGCATGTCCGGGTGCCTTGTTAGAATTTGTCGGCGAGTGGGTAACCCGCCTCTACTATCCGTCCTAGTGGCCAACGTTCAATCATTAGAGAATAAACTGGATGAGCTCCGTTCAAGACTATCCTACCAACGGGACATTAAAAACTATAATATCTTATGTTTCACCGAGTCGTGGCTGGATAATATACAGTTGGCTGGGTTTTCCGTGCATCGGCAAGACAGAACAGCTGCCTCCGGTAAGACAAGGGGTGGAGGCCTGTGTCTATTTGTCAATAACAGCTGGTGCGCGAAATCTAATATTAAGGAAGTCTCTAGGTTTTGCTCGCATGAGGTAGAGTATCTCATGATAAGCTGTAGACCACACTATTTATCAAGAGAGTTTTCATCTATATTTTTCGTAGCTGTCTATTTACCATCACAAACCGATGCTGGCACTAATGACGCACTCAACGAGCTGTATAAGGCCATAAGCAAACAAGAAAATGCTCATCCAAAGGTGGCGCTCCTAGTGGCCGGGGACTTTTAATGCAGTGAAACTTAAATCCGTTTTACCTTATTTCTACCAGCATGTTACATGTGCAACCAGAGGCAAAAAACTCTAGACCACCTTTACTCCACACACAGAGACGCGTACAAAGGTCTCCCTTGCCCTCCATTTGGAAAATAAGACCATCATTCTATCCTCCTGATTCTTGCTTAAAAGCAAAAACTAAAGCAGGAAGTACCAGTGACTCGCTCAATACGGAAGTGGTCAGATGACGCAGATGCTAAGCTACAGGACTGTTTTTCTAGCATAGACTGGAATATGTTCCGGGATTCATTCGATGGCATTGACGAGTATACCATATGAGTCACTGGCTTCATCAATAAGTGCATCGATGACGTCGTCCCCACAGTGACCGTACGTACTCCAACCAGAAGACATGGATGACAGGCAACATCCGCACTGAGATAAAGGGTAGAGCTGCCGCTTTCAAGGAGCGGGACTCTAACCCAGACGCTTATAAGAAATCCTGGTATGCCCTACGACGAACCATCAAACAGGCAAGCGTCAATACAGGACTAAGATTGAATCCTACTACACCGGCTCCGACGCTCGCTTGCAAACTATTACGGACTACAAAGGGAAGCCCAGCCAAGAGCTGCCCAGTGACATGAGCCTACCAGATGAGCTATATGACTTCTATGTGCGCTTCAAGGCAAGCAACACTAAAGCATGCATGAGAGCACCAGCTGTTCCGGACGACTGTGTGATCACGCTCTCCGTAGCTGATTTGAGTAAGATCTTTAAACAGGTCAACATTCACAAGGCACAGACAGATTACCAGGATGTGTACTCCGAGCATGCGCTGACCAACTGGCAAGTGTAATTTTCAACCTTTTCCTGACCGAGTCTGTAATACCTACATGTTTCAAGCAGACCACCATAGTCCCTGTGCCCAAGAACACAAAGGTAACCTGCCTCAATGACTACCGACCAGTAGCACTCATGTCTGTAGCCATGAAGTGCTTTGAAAGGCTGGTCATGGCTCACATCTACACCATCATCCCAGAAACCCTAGACCCACTCCAATTTGCATACCGCCCCAACAGATCCACAGATGACGCAATCTCTATTGCACTCCACACTGCCCTATCCCACCTGGACAAAAGGAAACCTATATGCAAATGCTGTTCATTGACTACAGCTCAGCGTTAAACAACAAAGTGTCCACAAAGCTCATCACTAAGCTAAGGACCCTGGGACTAAACACCTCCCTCTGCAACTGGATACTGGACTTCCTGACGGGCCGCCCCCAGGTGGTAAGGGTAGACAACAACACATCTGTCACGCTGATCCTCAACACGGGGGTCCCTCAGGGGTGCATGCTTAGTCCCCTCCTGTACTCTCTGTTCACCCATGACTGCGTGGGCAAGCACGACTCCAACACCATCATTAAGTTTGCTGACGACACAACGGTGGTAGGTCTAATCACCGACAACGATGAGACAGCCTATAGGAAGGAGGTCAGAGACCTGGCAGTGTGGTGCCAGGACAACAACCTCTCCCTCAACATGATCAAGACAAAGGAGATGTTTATTATCTATACATAGTTACTTTACCCTTATCTACATGCACATATTTCCTCAATTCCAAAATTTTATTTTTTACTTTAGTTCATTTAGTAAATATTTTCTTAACTCTTATTTTTCTTAAAACTGCATTGTTGGTTAAGGGCTTGTAAGTAAGCATTTCACGGTAAGGTCTACACCTGTTGTATTCGGCGCATGTGACAAAAACAATTTGATTTGATTTGAGAGCTATTGAGGAAGGCTAGGCTAACATTACCTGTCTTTTATATCCATTATAATATACAATACAAATTAAGTGAATAAATTGATTGGCTGAGCTGTGGGACAGTGGATGTGCATTGATAAATCTAATGGAACTGTTATCAGGCGTTACCCGTTGAATGCGGAGATTGTGGTGCTATAACTCCCTGCTATCAACCAATCATCATCCAGAATCTAAACAACCCGTTTCATAATCTTTGTAATAAATTGAAACGTTCATTAGTGACTGGGTCCTGATCGCCACATGATGATGTAGTATGGATTATATTTCTTTCTTTCTTTCTTTCTTTTTTTATTTATTTCTTGGAATAAATAACCGTGTACGTCATTAATGTTTCAGCAGGGAAAATGCCCCACTCTCTGAAGTGTGTTTTTATGTCAGAAGCCCTGAGAGGGAGGGAAGAGGGAGGAGAAGGGAAGGGAGACGGGGGAGGAAAAAGGGAGGGAAGTGGGGAAAATAAGAAAAAAGAGAGATGGACATGCAGCACAAAAAAAAGGCATTGCAAGGGAAAATGTGCAAATGGAGGAGAAAGATGAGAGTGATAGAGTAAGAGAGGGAGGAAGGGAGAAAGAAAGAGAGAGGGGGGAGAGAGAGAGACCTCCTACTTCTAGTTAGAAACAGATTCCCTCAAGTGCCCTCAATTCTGTTCTGTCACAAACACACCAGAGCTCCCACACACCCTCTCCCACACACAGCCCAGCACTATTCCCCTCAGCCGCAAACACACACAAACACACACACGCACGCACACACGCACGCACGCATGCATGCACACACACCCACACACACACACACACACAAACATACACACACACACGCACACACACACACACACACACACACACACACACGCACCCACACACACACACAAACACACACACGCACGCACGCACGCACACACACGCACGCACGCACGCACACACACACACACAAACATACACACACACACACACACACACGCACACACACACACACACATACACACACACGCACACACACAAACATACACACACACGCACGCACGCACACACACACAAGCACGCACGCACGCACGCCACACACACACACACACACACACACACACACACACACAAACATACACACACACAAACAAAGAGACAGGTGTGTGTTACTGTAATCCTACTGTGTATGCTATCCACCATGTGAAAAGGAAACAGCTGATTGCCTAGAGCCCATACTGCTTGTTGTATTAACAGTGGTGTGTCAGACATGTAGAAAGCCAGTCTGGAAATCACCATGTCAACACACACCACACACAGCTCAGGTGAGTGTGTGTGTTTGTTTGGGACTAGCGTCCATGGAAACCATCCATTCACCAGAGTATTGTGAGATTATACAAATAAATGGATACATTCTGACACACACACACACACACACACACACACACACACACACACACACACACACACACACACACACACACACTCACACACACTCACATGCTCAAGCTCATGTGGATGCACACACATATTTTATATTGCTTTGAATATTTAAATATCTGAAATCAGCCATGTTAGAGACTCTGATCTGTAACCTCCTGGTCAGAAACAACTCCTAGCCCTATTATTCACCCCTATCTGCATATGGGCTAATTTGGACAGAGACAGACAGGCAGCCTTTTCTTTCCATGTTACCCCTCACCCAAACTATCTATTTTTTCCTCTCTCTCTTTTCTCTCTTTCTCCAGTCACTTACTGTATCTCTTCCCCTCCTTTTTCATCCTCAACCTTCTTCTATCTCTCTCTCTCTCTCTCTCTCTCTCTCTCTCTCTCTCTCTCTCTCTCTCTCTCTCTCTCTCTCTCTCTCTCTCTCTCTCTCTCTCTCTCTCTCTCTCTCTCTCTCTCTCTGTTAGGACACAGCTTTATTTTATTATAATGGATCTTAGGTGGAGTGAGTGAGAGAGGAAAGGGCGGGGGAAAATGGATGCAAAAAATCAACAGTCCCATGTGAGACCGATATAAATAAACTATTTTACCCTACATTCTCTCTTTCTCTCTCTCTTTCTTGCTCTCTCACTCTCTCTTTCTCTCTCTCTCTCTCTCACACTCTATTTCTCTCTCTCTCTAACTCTCTCTTTCTGGGCTGGAGGGCATGGGAGTGTTATTTAGTGCTGCCATAGAAAACATCAGAAACACATCTAAACAACAAAACATATGAGCCAGTATTGTATGGAGCCCTATATCTCAAGGCCTTGTTCCTATAGTCGGTGACAAGAGATAAAGCATCTCCTGATCATTTCAACAAACAGACTCCAGAGCCCTTAAAGAGTTTGGCATTCGACTAGCCATGTGCAACATGCCTGCTAGCTGCTAGAGTTACAAGCCTGCTAGAGTTACAAGCCTGCTAGAGTTACAAGCCTGCTAGAGTTACAAGCTAGAGTTACAAGCCTGCTAGAGTTACAAGCTAGAGTTACAAGCCTGCTAGAGTTACAAGCCTGCTAGAGTTACAAGCCTGCTAGAGTTACAAGCCTGCTAGAGATACAAGCCTGCTAGAGTTACAAGCCTGCTAGAGTTACAAGCCTGCTAGAGTTACAAGCCTGCTAGAGGCGGATGAGCAATATCCCCCATCGTAGCATGGATGAAGCCTGAGCTGGAATGTGAAGCTAACTGAAGCAGGCTGGTTTCAGAAAACCCTGAGTAGATCTAGTTTCCTTCATAGTATACCCTTCAGGTTATGTCTTGCTGTCTGGGGGGTGGAGTGTTCTAGATGCTGCAATACCATCACATTAGTCACTGTCCACAACACCACACACACACGTCTTTCAGCATGTAATCTGTCTCTGTGGGATACTGATGGGTAAAGCTTACACAAATAAATACATCATCGTCTGAATAGGTAAAAAAAAAACTGGAGATTTCACACAATCACAACAAATTCTTGTCTGCATGGTTGGGATGTGCAGAGAGGCATGTCCGTGTAATACAGTTCCACCCCCACTCCAGTGTTTGTGTGATACTGACCTATGGAGAAAACCCTCTGTCTCACACACACAGAGAGAAACCCAACCCTGGTCTCTAGATTCTCTAAATACTTATGGATTAAACATTTTAAAAGAACCTTCCTCATTCCATGCCCTGATAAAAAGTATATTCACACCCAGTCAAAGCCAGAGGATAACATTACTACAATAAGATGTGCATGACCTCAGGAGTAGAGAGAGATGGATAGAGAAAATGAGGGAGAGAGAGAGTTATTTTTTTCTATCGGCAATTCAGTGGCTTTTGTTTTTGTGGGGTTAGACCTTGACTGGTGTTGTTCAGTGGTTTAGTGCTTTAAACATCGGCTTTTGTTTTTGTGGGGTTAGACCTTGGCTGGTGCTGCTGGTGTTTCAGTATGCTGTATGAGAGTATATGTGTTGTGTGAGTTTGCGTGTGCGTGAGTGTTTATGTTACGTGAGTGTACTTGTGTGTGTGTGTGTGTGTGTGTGTGTGTGTGGGGGGGGTCTTGGATGCGGGTATCAAAGGGGTGGACAGGTCTGACAGAGACAGAGCTCCTGGAAGTCCCTCACCAGCCATTAAAGTAAAGTACCCTTTATTTCACTCTCCTTCCCTCTCATTTCTTCTCCTTCAAACTCTTTTGTTTTCTCTTCCTCTAGTTCCCAGACACTTAACAATATCTCCCCCCCACTTTTCCTAGCTAGGACACATGTATGACATACTGTACAGCTAAGCTTAAATTCCTATGTCCCTGGCAGCGTACAGAAACCCATTAAAACCACACCTCAGACGACCAGCAATACATCTTGGTCTATCCTGTTCCTGTACTGCCCTGTAGTCCTGTAGTCCTATAGTCATGCTCTTGCTCTTACAGTTGGACCTGGTGGGTTCATGTTTAGGTAAGCAGGCCATTGTTACCATCCCACCATGCTCCCCGTCCCCTTCCCTACTGCCCTGTCCTACTGCCCTGTCCTACTGCCCTCTGCAGTTGGGATTAGGATGTGAGGGAGGTAGTTGGGGGGTTAACAGGGGATCCCCCCCATGTCTCTGCCCTGCTGTGCTAATGTGTGTGTGTGCGTGTGTTTGTTTGTGTGTGTGCGTGTGTGCGTGTGCGTGTGTGTGAGTGTGAGTGTAAGTGTGAGTGTGCGTGTGTGAGTGTGTGTGTGTGTGTGCTGAGTGCCACCTGTAGGGATCAGGGTTCCTACACCTGCCGGACCTGTCTGTCACAGAGAACAGACCTTGGCAACAACCAACCCCACACTCAGAAGCCACACACACATACAGACACACACACCTCACATCTCACTCCACAAATGTTTAGCAATGCCAAACATTAATTTAGCTTTTATCCACAGCTGTATGTAAGCCTATATTCATCATTGAAAACTCAGTATGAACGGGTCCATATCAGAGACTGTCTCTCTACCCTGTGTTCTGTGCAGGTCTGCTGTATGTGTGTTGTTCCATCCATGTAGTTCAGCTGTGTTGTGTATGTGTAGTGCTGTGGTCTAGTAGAGAAATCACAGAGGGCGTGATTTAGAGATGACTGATACACACACACACAGGTATCATTATCTACTGATGGCCAACGTGTGTGTGAGTGTGCGTGTGTGTGTGTGAGAGATAGAGACTGCATGCGTGTGTGTATGTGTGTGTCTGTGTGAGTGTGTGCTCATGCGCGTGTATAATTATGATTGTGGTGGTGCTGAGAAAGAAATGTCTCTGTTTAAGAGAGCCATCTGTTGAGACAGACTCACACCATTCATCCTCAACATAATTACCATGCAGGGAACGACAGAGCAGAAAAAACGGCAACCAGGAATACGAGAGGGAGAGAGGGATAGACAGATGAACGATACTTCACTTAAGCACTGGCGAGTCACTCTGGCATGTCTCTTCATTAACAAACTGACAACAGTAGACAGCAGAGAGTACTGTACACTCACACACATTGCTGAGTCAAAGAGACTTTGAGAGTCAAAGACAAATTGAATCCTTGGTTTTCATCTGAGTTACAGTGCCTTGCAAAAGTATTTGTCCCCCTTGGCATTTTTCCTATTTTGTTCCATTACAACCTGTCATTTAAATTGATTTTTATTTGGATTTCATGTAATGGACATACACAAAATAGTCCAAATTGGTGAAGTGCTTTTTATTTGAGAGAAACGGTGGTGTAGTTGACCCTGCTCAGCTCTTCTCTTCTCTCTGCCAGCCTATAGCTGACTCAATGGTTAACCCGTCAACTTCTAGTGAATCTTTGTTTTCATTTTAACAATTTACTATCTGTGATGTGCTAGATCCCTTGCTTAAGATTGAAGTAAAACATCCACTGGGGTTGATGTGCTTGATCCATTTTTGTTGCAACTCTCTGCTCCCCTGATTGCTGAATCATTAACCCATATTTTTATCCTGACGATTATATCTGGTACTATCCCCAAGGTTTGGAAGGCGGCCCATGTACTCCCATTTCCCAAAGGTGGTGACCCTTGTGACCTAAATAATTATCGGCCTATTTCTAAACTATCTTGCCTAGCAAAAATATTAGAATCTTTGATTAATTCTCAGCTAAGATCTTTCTTATCTTTGAAACGTTTTCTGTAAGTCTTCACAAGGTTTTCACACACTGTTGCTGGTATTTTGGCCCATTCCTTCATGCAGATCTCCTCTAGAGCAGTGATGTTTTGGGGCTGTCGCTGGGCAACACAGACTTTCAATTCCCTCCAAAGATTTTCTATGGGGTTGAGATCTGGAGACTAGCTAGGCCACTCCAGGACCTTGAAATCCTTCTTACGAAGCCACTCCTTCATTGCCCGGGCGGTGTGTTTGGGATCATTGTCATGCTGAAAGACCCAGCCACGTTTCCTCTTCAATGCCCTTGCTGATGGAAGGAGGTTTTCACACAAAATCTCACAATACATGGCCCCATTCATTCTTTCCTTTACACGGATCAGTCGTCCTGGTTCCTTTGCAGAAAAACAGCCCCAAAGCATGATGTTTCCACCCCCATGCTTCACAGTAGGTATGGTGTTCTTTGGATGCAACTCAGCATTCTTTGTCCTCCAAACACGACGAGTTGAGTTTTTACCAAAAAGTTATATTTTGGTTTCATCTGACCATATGACATTCTCCCAATCCTCTTCTGGATCATCCAAATGCACTCTAGCTAACTTCAGACGGGCCTGGACATGTACTGGCTTAAGCAGGGGGACACGTCTGGCACTGCAGGATTTGAGTCCCTGGCGGCGTAGTGTGTTACTGATGGTAGGCTTTGTTACTTTGGTCCCAGCTCTCTATGGTCATTCACTAGGTCCAACCGTGTGGTTCTGGGATTTTTTCTCACCGTTCTTGTGATCATTTTGATCCCACGGGGTGAGATCTTGCGTGGAGCCCCAGATCGAGGGAGATTATCAGTGGTCTTGTATGTCTTCCATTTCCTAATAATTGCTCCCACAGTTGATTTCTTCAAACCAAGCTGCTTACCTATTGCAGATTCAGTCTTCCCAGCCTGGTGCAGGTCTACCATTTTGTTTCTGGTGTCCTTTGACAGCTCTTTGGTCTTGGCCATAGTGGAGTTTGGAGTGTGACTGTTTGAGGTTGTGGACAGGTGTCTTTTATACTGATAACAAATTCAAACAGGTGCCATTAATACAGGTAACGAGTGGAGGACAGAGGAGCCTCTTAAAGAAGAAGTTACAGGTCTGTGAGAGCCAGAAATCTTGCTTGTTTGTAGGTGACCAAATACTTATTTTCCACCATAATTTGCAAATAAATTCATTAAAAATCCTACAATGTGATTTTCTGCAATTTTTTTTCTAAATTTGTCTGTCATAGTTGACGTGTACCTATGATGAAAATTACAGGCCTCTCTCATCTTTTTAAGTGGGAGAACTTGCACAATTGGTGGCTGACTAAATACTTTTTTCCCCCACTGTATCTGCTGCATCCCTAGTTATAAATGACGTGGTTAACTGTATGGATAAAAGGCAACATTGTGCTGCCCTCTTCATTGACCTGTCAAAGGCTTTTGATACTGTTGCTCACTCACTGCTAATTCAGAGGCTTTCTTCAATTGGCCTACACCAGGCTGCAAGTAACTGATTTAAAAATTACATGACAGATAGAACTCAATGTATATCTACTGATGGATATTACTAAAGATGTCCTGCAGGGGTCGGTTCTGGGTACTGTACTTTTAACTGTTTACATTAACAATATCGACTTGTCTGTAAAAAATGGTAACTTGCACTTGTATGACAATGATACTGTTGTGTATGCTATTGCCCCCACTGTTGATCAGGGCATGTCTGAATTACAGTCTGCCTTCATTGTAATACAGAAAAACTTTATTGACCTGAAATTAGTACTGAATGTAAAACTAAGTATATGTTGTTCTCTAGAGAGCATAAAAATAAGTCTGATGATTTAAGCATATGTACTTTGGATGGTGTCCATGTTGATCGTGCCCTTCCTTACAAAAATCTGGGCATCTGGATAGATGAAAAGCTGTGTTTTAAAAAGCATATTGATGAGTTAGTTAAGAAGCTGAGAATAACAATGGGCTTCTTCTATAGAAATAGATCCTGCCTCTCGCTAAATAGTAGAAAGCAGATTATTCAGTTGACGTTCCTAGTGATCCTAGTCTATGGCGACATAATCTACAGTTGAAGTCGGAAGTTTACATACACCTTAGCCAAATACATTTAAACTCAGTTTTTCACAATTCCTGACATATAATCCTAGTAAAAATTCCCTGTTTTGGGTCAGTTAGGATTACCACTTCATTGTAAGAATGTGAAATGTTAGAATAATAGTAGAGAGAATGATTTATTTCAGCTTTTATTTCTTTCATCACATTCCCAGTGGGTCAGAAGTTTACATACACTCAATTAGTATTTGGTAGCATTGCCTTCATATTGTTTAACTTGGGTCAAACGTTTCGGGTAGCCTTCCACAAGCTTCCCACAATAAGTTGGGTGAATTTTGGCCAATTCCTCCTGACAGAGCTGATGTAACTGAGTCAGGTTTGTAGGCCTCCTTGCTCGCACACGCTTTTTCAGTTCTGCCCACAAATGTTCTATGGGATTGAGGTCAGGGCATTGTGATGGCCACTCCAGTACCTTGACTTTGTTGTCCTTAAACCAGTTTGTCACAACTTTGGAAGTATGCTTGGGGTCATTGTCCATTTGAAAGACCCATTTGCGACCAAGCTTTAACTTCTTGACTGATGTCTTGAGATGTTGCTTCAATATATCCACATAACTTTCCTTCCTCATGATGCCATCTATTTTGTGAAGTGCACCAGTCCCTCCTGCAGCAAATAACCCCCACAGCATGATGCTGCCACCCCGTGCTTCACGGTTGGGATGGTGTTCTTCGGCTTGCAAGCCGGCCCCCTTTTTCCTCCAAACATAACGATGGTCATTATGGCCAAACAGTTCTATTTTTGTTTCATCAGACCAGAGGACATTTCTCCAAAAAGTACGATCTTTGCCCCCATGTGCAGTTGCAAACCGTTGTCTGGCTATTTTATGGCGGTTTTGGAGCAGTGGCTTCTTCCTTGCTGAGCGGCCTTTCAGGTTATGTCGATATAGGACTCGTTCTACTGTGGATATAAATACTTGTGTCCTGTTTCCTCCAGCATCTTCACAAGGTCCTTTGCTGTTGTTCTGGGATTGATTTGCACTTTTTGCACCAAAGTACGTTCATCTCTAGGAGACAGAACGTGTCTCCTTCCTGAGCGGTATGACGGCTGCGTGGTCCCATGATGTTTACACTTGCGTACTATTGTTTGTACAGATGAACGTAGTACCTTCAGGCATTTGGAAATTGCTCCCAAGGATGAACCAGACTTGTGGAGGTCTACAAATTCAAAAACTCTTGGCTGATTTCTTTTGATTTTCCCATGATGTCAAGCAAAGAGGCACTGAGTTTGAAGGTAGGCCTTGAAATACATCCAGAGGTACACCTCCAATTGACTCAAATGATGTCAATTAGCCTATCAGAATATTCTAAAGCCATGACATCATTTTCTGGAATTTTCCAAGCTGTTTAAAGGCACAGTCAACTTAGTGTATATAAACTTCTGACCCACTGGAATTGTGATACAGTGAATTATAAGTGAAATAATCTGTCTGTAAATTGTTGGAAAAATTACTTGTGTCATACACAAAGTGTCCTAACCGACTTGCCAAAACTATAGTTTGTTAACAAGAAATTTGTGGAGTGGTTGAAAAACGAGTTCAACCTAAGTGTATGTAAACTTCCGACTTCAACTGGATACGAACACAGCTGCCACTTCATTAAAGCCGTTAGATGCAGTTTATCATAGCACACTGTGCTTTATGACAGGCAACAATTGTAGTACTCATCACTGCATTCTCTACCAGAAAGTTGGTTGGCCCCGTTTGATGTCACGTAGATTGCTATGTTTTCATTTATAAAGCCCTTTTACAAAAATTCCCACTCTACCTAACATCATTACTAAACTTAAGACATATGAGTTACCACACCTGGTCTCAGGGATGGCTAACTTTGGAAATTCCTTTGGTCTCTACTGAGTTAGGTAAATCAGCTTTTAGTTTTCCTGCACCTTATTCGTAGGACAATCTTCAAAATGTTCCTAAATGTGATGTTCTGGTGCCTCTAGGGCAATTCAGAAAGCTGATTGAGGACCGTATTACTGATGAATGTGTTTGTTTTTTATGACTGTGTTTTTCTTTCTGCTTGCATTTTGTATTTTCTGTCATTTATGTAATTCAGGTCTCATCTGTAAAAGAGACCTTGGTCTCAGTATGACTCCATGATAAAATAAAGGTTAAATAAAAAAATAAAAAAATAAGCCTTTAGAGACACTCTAATCATAGAGACTGTATATTCAGTAAATATCTAACAGATTCGATCCAGTGTGATCTAACAGATTCTTACATATCCACTCTGATACATATCTAGTAAATATATTTTGTAACAGATCCTTTGGTCAGACATATGGCACATGGAATTCTGAGGAAAAGAGTGTGTACCTATGCACATAAAACATATCTCAGATGCAGAATACATAGGCTATCAATGTGATTTCCTTTTCAATCCCATGCATATACCAGACACATATCTTCCATTCTCAGTAAAAAAAAAAATGTACGCTGAAAATGTGCTGTATAAAGCCAAATACATAAAACCTTTTATAAGCAACCAAGCAACATCATGGAATTATGGGTTGCACTTTATCTTGACACACACTTTAGCAGAAATGCCATATCACAGTCAGTCATTAGTAGTTAAGTGGATCAGTCCTTCGTCCACATATACACTAAAATAGAAACAAAAATATATACACTTTGCTTCTGCTCTTTCTCAATACAAACAGATACAGGCACCAGCAGAAACCTCTATCCCTGCTAGATATGCATACAGACAAGTATGAATAGAGAGCAGCTGGTAAGAACAGAGTAAGCATAGATTATTATTATTTTAGGATAGCTTTAGAGTAGAAACAGGGAAGCAGCATGGTACAGTAAGTGTCAAGGTAAATGAAGAAGACTCACCTTTATAAGAGAGTTTTAGCCGGGGTACATTGCTCTTCGTCTTCTGTGCTTCAGAGAGAACCACCACCCCACACAGCAACACCACCATGCCCCAGAAAGAGGCCATGATCCTGGGGAGAGAGAGGCCAGACAGGTCCCTGAAGAACCAGTCCTCCGGAACACAGAATAGATCTCAGCAGAACCAGGATCAGTCCCAGATCAGGGGTAGAGTTTCCAGAAAATAAAAATCATCAAGACTTGAAATACTGATCAAGTCTGTTCAGTCCAGTAATTTCGCAAAACTGGACCAGAACCTGTCCTAGGTTCAGGGGTTAAGGGTCAGGGGTTCCAGAGACACAGAACCTGCAAATGGAGCAGGGGTATGGGTCAGTGTTATAGACAGCCTGTCTAAGCAAGCCAAACGGAACCGAGCCAAACCGAACTAAGTGGAACTGAACCGAGCTAAACAGGACCCACACAGCAGACTCACATCACCCCAGTGTGGGAGGTCAGAGGCAGGGGGAGTCCCACCATACTGATTCCATGGAGAGTGAGGGGAGCTGAGCTAGAAATCAGTCTTTACGTGGTCTCTGCTCCAGCAATTCTCCAGTGTTGACTCTCTATTTGTTTCTCTATTGTCTCTCTTCCAGCATGCCCTCACTTAAAACTCTGTCTTTAGTTAGTAAAGAAAAACAGGTCCAGTATGTTCCAGCTCCTAATCCAGTTAGTTTGAGAAACAGAGTCTTCCCTGAGACACTCCTTCACATAATATTTACTACACAGATCCACTATATGTCCTCAATATAGCCCAGCTCAGCCTAGCCCTGTCCACACTGCACACTGCACACAGAGCAACTGAGAACAGCTGAGGGAGCCAGCACAGCCAGAGAGAGAGAGAGAGAGGGATGGGGGGGGAGTGGAGGCGGGTAAGAGAAAGAGCACAGGAACGAACGTGTGAGAGAGCAAGAGAGCTGCAAGAGTGAAAGAGCGAGAAGGAGGGAGAGAGAGAGCGATAGAGAGTGAGAGAAGGAGGGCAGAGAGAGTAGAAGAGATACGTGCGGTAAGTGAATGATGTACTGTAAGTGAATCCTGTAACAGAGAGGTTGTGACAGTTTATTTTCTACACTAAACTCTACTGTTCTACCTCAGATTTCTCTATTCCTCTACCCTTGACCTCCTCTACTGTCCTTCTCCCGAAATACTGTATATTTGACAGCAGGATTCTATCAGTACCACTGCCAGGACATTAGGTCATTGGTCTAATGAGTATAGACAGGTTCGGTCAAGATCACTCAACAGTCTAAATGCTCCATAATAACCATCTGACTGAGTCCCATACAGCCTCTACAGGTCTGGCTGGCTGTACACACCACTGTTACTGCTTCTCAGCCAAACACACAATTTACTGGTCAGCCTTGCAAAACAGGGCCAAGGACTTCACTGTCCTTGAAACAGAGAGAGGGAGAGAGAGAGAGAGGAGGAGAGGGGGTAGAGACTGAGAAAGAACAAATAGAGATAGAGAGAGGGCGGAGTGTGGGAGACAGAGACAGCAAGAGAGAAAGAGAGAGAAAGAGAGAGGGAGAGGGCTAGCTAATGGTATTGTAATAACAGCTTGCTACAGTAGTTGCAGTGGGCTAAAGGCTAGTAGCTCTGAGAATGGACTCAGCTTTAGATTACTGTCCTGTGAAACACTACGATTACAGTAAAGCTCAGGCCTTATCTGGCTTTTATCAAACTTTGATCATTTATAACATGTTTCAGATTAGTATTATGCCATTAAACATATGCCAGGTCGCAGTTGTAAATGAGAAGTTGTTCTCAACTGGCTTACCTGGTTAAATAAAGGTGAAATAAAAAATAAAAAAATATATATACATGTATCTTTATTTACATTTCCTGCTTTTGTTGTGAATAATTGTTTATATTTACATTTTAAATTTTAGTCATTTAGCAGACGCTCTTATCCAGAGCGACTTACAGTTAGTGAGTGCATACATTTTCATACTGGCCCCCTGTGGGAAATGGACCCACAACCCTGGTTTATTGAGATTACGCAGCAGTACAGTGAATAGATTACATCCAACAGGCTTTACAGTCTGTTACTGATGTACTGACCTTGGAGCTCTCCATTGAGAATGCTTTGTATTCCAGGACTATGCTTAATTTGGCTCTGTGAAACCAAGAACCACTAAGAAGGCTAGAGTCCAGCTGGTCCTGACATGGCTGGTGTGTCCATATCTGTTCTGACCTGTCTCACACCTCTACTTCCCTTTCTATATACAAACCCATCAACAGTCATCCCTCTATCCCTCCCTCTATCTCTTCCTCCCTCCTTCCACCCTGTTTTCCACCCCTCCTCCATTCCCTGCACCAGCAGTTGTGACTATTTTCTCTTCAACCTCTCTATCCCACCTCTTTCACATTTCTCTCTACAGTAATTCTACATCAGTGGAAGTTCCTCAGAGGAGGAAGGGGAGGACCATCATCCTCAGTGAATTTCATAAAAATAAAAACAGTGAAACATTAAAAAAGTTATCCTTTTTAGATAAAACTATACTAAATATATTCACGTCACCAAATAATTGATTAAAACACATTGTTTTGCAATGGTCTAGCCTCAACAGCACTCTGTAGGGTAGCTCCATGGTGTAGCTGGTGTACAGCTAGTTTCCGTCCTCCTCTGGGTACATTGATGTCAATACAAAACCCAGGAGGCTCATGGTTCTCACCCCCTTCCAAAGACTTACACAGTAATTATAACAACTTCTGGAGGACGTCCTCCAACCTATCAGAGCTCTTACAGCATGAACTGACATGTTGTCCACCCAATCAAAGGATCAGAGAATTTAGTACTGAAAGCATAAACTACAGTTAGCTAGCACTGCAGTGCATAAACTGTGGTGAGTAGCTGACTCAAAGAGAGAGAAAGACAATGGTTGAACAGTTTTGAACAAAAAAATGTAGTTCAAAATGAAGGAAATGCAAGAGAAAGAGCGAGAGATAGCTATATTTAGTTGTATTTTTTTCACTTTCACTTTCACTTAGCTAGCAAATGCAGTTAACTAGTTTAGCCTACTCAAACAGCTGGCTCAAAAAGAGAGGGATGCTATGTTAGCTATCTGGCTATGGCTATCCAACACTGGAACTCTCTCAAGTCAAGATAAGCTTTTGATTTTATTAATTTATTGCCACCGGGGCCCACCGGTGTAACTGCTAAACTGCCTGCTGGCTGTACACTGTACTGCGTGATTGTAGCGGATTTCGACATTACTAACGTTGTTAGCTACAGGGAGGGAAAAAAGTATTTGATCCCCTGCTGATTTTGTACATTTGCCCACTGACAAAGACATGATCAGTCTATAATTTTAATGGTAGGTTTATTTGAACAGGTGAGAGACAGAATAACAACAAAAAAATACAGAAAAAAGCATGTCAAAAATGTTTTGAATTGATTTGCATTTTAATGAGGGAAATAAGTATTTGACCTCTCTGCAAAACATGACTTAGTACTTGGTGGCTAAACCCTGGTTGGCAATCACATAGGTCAGATGTTTCTTGTAGTTGGCCACCAGGTTTGTACACATCTCAGGAGGGATTTTGTTCCACTCCTCTTTGCAGATCTTCTCCAAGTCATTAAGGTTTCGAGGCTGACGTTTGGCAACTCGAACCTTCAGCTCCCTCCACATATGTTCTATGGGATTAAGGTCTGGAGACTGGCTAGGCCACTCCAGGACCTTAATGTGCTTCTTCTTGAGCCACTCCTTTGTTGCCTTGGCCGTGTGTTTTGGGTCATTGTCATGCTTTAATACCCATTCAAGACCCATTTTCAATGCCCTGGTTGGTCCCAGCTGCCTTCAGATCATTGACAAGATCCTCCCGTGTAGTTCTGGGCTGATTCTTCACCGTTCTCATGATCATTGCAACTCCACGAGGTGAGATCTTGCATGGAGCCCCAGGCCAAGGGAGATTGACAGTTATTTTGTGTTTCTTCCATTTGCGAATAATCGCACCAACTGTTGTCACCTTCTCACCAAGCTGCTTGGCGATGGTCTTGTAGCCCATTCCAGCCTTGTATAGGTCTGCAATCCTTGGAGAGGTCTTTGGTCTTGGCCATGGTGGATAGTTTGGAATCTGATTGATTGATTGCTTCTGTGGACAGGTGTCTTTTATACAGGTAACAAGCTGAGATTAGGAGCACTCCCTTTAAGAGTGTGCTCCTAATCTCAGCTCGTTACCTGTATAAAAGACACCTGGGAGCCAGAAATCTTTCTGATTGAGAGGGGGTCAAATACTTATTTCCCTCATTAAAATGCAAATCAATTTATAACATTTCTGACATGCATTTTTCTGGTTTCTTTTGTTGTTATTCTGTTTCTCACTGTTCAAATAAACCTACCATTAAAATTATAGACTGATCATTTCTTTGTCAGTGGGCAAACGTACAAAATCAGCAGGGGATCAAATACTTTTTTCCCTCACTGTAATATGGTGACAACGATGTAGGCTTTGTGTAGCGGTTAGCGGTTATGATATGAAGGTTTGGCTTGGAAAGGTTTTTTCACTTGGTCACAGGCAGCTCATGTGTTGTGCACTGAAGTCCACAAGCAAAGGGGAAAGGTGAGAGGAGAAGAGCACGTAGATGAGAGAAGGAATTATACAACGATCTGCCTGCTACGAAAGTGAACAGTGATTGCGTGTAATTAGGGATCTATTCATTCCGCAGATTCTGTTGAAAAATAAAATCTTAAACGGAAGCAAATAGAACGAAGCGGGGATAAACATACCTGAATTTGTCCAATAGAAACTCTCATTTTGCAACTGTTGGACTAATGATTACTATGGGTATAGGGATAATTCGATTATCATGTACAGTGGGGAAAAAAAGTATTTAGTCAGCCACCAATTGTGCAAGTTCTCCCACTTAAAAAGATGAGAGAGGCCTGTAATTTTCATCATAGGTACACGTCAACTATGACAGACAAATTGAGAATTTTTTTCTCCAGAAAATCACATTGTAGGATTTGTAATGAATTTATTTGCAAATGATGGTGGAAAATAAGTATTTGGTCACCTACAAACAAGCAAGATTTCTGGCTCTCACAGACCTGTAACTTCTTCTTTAAGAGGCTCCTCTGTCCTCCACTCGTTACCTGTATTAATGGCACCTGTTTGAACTTGTTATCAGTATAAAAGACACCTGTCCACAACCTCAAACAGTCACACTCCAAACTCCACTATGGCCAAGACCAAAGAGCTGTCAAAGGACACCAGAAACAAAATGGTAGACCTGCACCAGGCTGGGAAGACTGAATCTGCAATAGGTAAGCAGCTTGGTTTGAAGAAATCAACTGTGGGAGCAATTATTAGGAAATGGAAGACATACAAGACCACTGATAATCTCCCTCGATCTGGGGCTCCACGCAAGATCTCACCCCGTGGGGTCAAAATGATCACAAGAACGGTGAGAAAAAATCCCAGAACCACACGGGGGGACCTAGTGAATGACCTGCAGAGAGCTGGGACCAAAGTAACAAAGCCTACCATCAGTAACACACTACACCGCCAGGGACTCAAATCCTGCAGTCCCCCTGCTTAAGCCAGTACATGTCCAGGCCCGTCTGAAGTTTGCTAGAGTGCATTTGGATGATCCAGAAGAGGATTGGGAGAATGTCATATGGTCAGATGAAACCAAAATATAACTTTTTGGTAAAAACTCAACTTGTCGTGTTTGGAGGACAAAGAATGCTGAGTTGCATCCAAAGAACACCATACCTACTGTGAAGCATGGGGGTGGAAACATCATGCTTTGGGGCTGTTTTTCTGCAAAGGAACCAGGACGACTGATCCGTGTAAAGGAAAGAATGAATGGGGCCATGTATCGTGAGATTTTGAGTGAAAACCTCCTTCCATCAGCAAGGGCATTGAAGAGGAAACGTGGCTGGGTCTTTCAGCATGACAATGATCCCAAACACACCGCCTGGGCAATGAAGGAGTGGCTTCGTAAGAAGTATTTCAAGGTCCTGGAGTGGCCTAGCTAGTCTCCAGATCTCAGCCCCATAGAAAATCTTTGGAGGGAATTGAAAGTCTGTGTTGCCCAGCGACAGCCCCAAAACATCACTGCTCTAGAGGAGATCTGCATGAAGGAATGGGACAAAATACCAGCAACAGTGTGTGAAAACCTTGTGAAGACTTACAGAAAATGTTTGACCTGTGTCATTGCCAACAAAGGGTATATAACAAAGTATTGAGAAACTTTTGTTATTGACCATATACTTATTTTCCACCATAATTTGCAAATAAATTCATTAAAAATCCTACAATGTGATTTTCTGGATTTTTATTTCTCATTTTGTCTGTCATAGTTGATGTGTACCTATGATGAAAATTACAGGCCTCTCTCATCTTTTTAAGTGGGAGAACTTGCACAATTGGTGGCTGACTAAATACTTTCTTCCCCCACTGTAAATAAGGCCATACTCCAAAAAAAAAAATTGTTCTCCCTCATCTTAAACTTCACCAACCGCCACTGTTTTACATCTGTTTCTCTCTCTCCATCTCCGTGAGATCCCTCTACAGTCAGACATTATACTTACTATTCGCCAACTGAGATCACTTGGCAGGGCTTGCTACACTCTGGTGCCAATGCTTACTCTACTGTAAGCTTTCATCAGTGAAGGTTAGTTAAAACATTATTGTTAAATTAAAAAAATATGAACAAAAGCTTTTATAAAGGTACTGGCATGTAATTGTAGAGTTGTGTTGAGATGGTGTAAAGTTACTTAGCACAGTATTCCGCTGTTGTGAAGTTTTTGTATTTGTAGTACCTAGAACGTAGACTGGCATAAAATTATAGATACTGTATGTCTGTTCTAGACAAATAAAACATTTTCATAAATTCAGAATTGAACTCTAAATTACCCTGTTACTTAAATTAACCTTCAACCTACCAGCATATTTTACATACATGGATTAAGATACATGGATTAAGAAGTATTGCTAAAAGCAAATAAAAAAAAGCAAAATATGAACTTATTTTGTTTCAAAACATCATAACACATGTAATTCATGTTATATAAAAAAAAGACCAACACAGACAGTGATTTTAACTAAAGTACAGGTAATTTGCATATTCTGTCAAACTAAAATATACACAACAAGTCAAAAGTTTGGACAGACCTACTCATTCAAGGGTTTTTCTTTATTTGTACAATGTTTTGCATTGTAGAATAATAGTGAAGACATCAAAAATATGAATTAACACATATGGAATCATTTAGTAACCCAAAAAGTGTTAAACAAATCAGAATATATTTTAAATTTGAGATTCTTGAAATAGCCAACCTTTGCCTTGATGACAGCTTTGCACACTCTTGGCATTCTCTCAACCAGCTTCACGAGGTAGTCACCTGGAATGCACTTCAATTAACAGGAATTGATTTTCTTCTTAATGCGTTTGAGCCAATCAGTTGTGTTGTGACAAGGTAGGGAGGGTATACAGAGGATAGCCTATTTGGTAAAAGACAAAGTCCATATTATGGCAAGACCTGCTCAAATAAGCAAAGAGAAACGACATCATTACTTTAAGAGATGAAGGTCAGTCAATCCGGAAAATGTCAAGAACTTTGAAAGTTTCTTCAAGTGCAGTCGCAAAAACCATCAAGCGCTATCATGAAACTGGCTCTCATGAGGAAGACCCAGAGTTACCTCTGCTGCAGAGGATAAGTTTATTAGAGTTACCAGCCTCAGAAATTGCAGCCCAAATAAATGCTTCACAGAGTTCAAGTAACAGACACATCTCAACATCAACTGTTCAGATGAGACTGTGTGAATCAGGCTTTCATGGTCGATTGCTGCAAAGAAACCACTACTAAAGGACACCAATAAGAAGAAGAGACTTGCTTGGGCCAAGAAACACGAGCAAATTACATTAGACCGTTGTAAATGTGTCCTTTGGTCTGGAGTCCACATTTGAGATTTTTTGGTTCCAACCGCCATGTCTTTGTGAGACACGGTGTGGGTGAACAGATGATCTCCGCATGTGTATTTCCCACTGTAAAGCATGGAGGTGGAAGTGTTATGGTGTGGGGGTGCTTTGCTGGTGACACTGTCTGTGATTTATTTAGAATTCAAGGCACACTTAATCAGCGTGGCTACCACAGTATTCTACAGCGATACGCCATCCCCATCTGGTTTGCGCTTAGTGGGACTATAATTTGTTTTTCAACAGGAGATTGACCCAACACACCTCCAGGCTGTGTAAGGGTTATTTTACCAAGGAGAGTGATGGAGTGCTGCATCAGATGACCTGGCCTCCACAATCCCCCGACCTCAACCCAATTGAGATGGTTTGGGATGAGTCGGACCGCAGAGTGAAGGAAAAGCAGCCAACAAGTGCTAAGCATATGTGGGAGCTCCTTCAAGACTGTTGGAAAAGCATTCCTCATGAAGCTGCTTGAGAGAATGCCAAGAGTGTGCAAAGCTGTCATCAAGGCAAAGGGTGGCTATTTGAAAAATCTCAAATCTCAAATATATTTTGATTTGTTTAACACTTTTTTGGTTACTACATGATTCCATATGTGTTATTTCATAGTTTTGATGTCTTCACTATTATTCTACAATGTAGAAAATAGTAAAAATGAATTAAAACCCTTGAATGAGTATGTGTGTCCAACCTTTTAACTGGTACTGTATGTTCAGCTTTTTTCCTTTTTTTACAGCCAGCATTAACATTTCTGTTAGTGAAACAATGGGAGTGGTAGGGGCTATGGCAGCATGCTTCAAAAAAGCAAACATCTTCTAAGTCACTTCAAACCAAATGGTATAGTACCCAAAATATCATAACAGGTTGCACATATAGAATATTGAATGATATTATCAGAACATTTTCAGTAGAATAACAATTTTTCAGAGAATACACACCAATACAGGAGTATTTGTACATTCAGAGGGTAGCTGGTTTCTATACTATCTCAAGTTTTATCATGTAACCTGGATCAAAATAAAAACCTTTTTAGATTTGCCCTAGAATAACTACTTTTCAGTGAATATACACCAATACAGATTCAGAGCGTATTTGAGTTATGTGTTGCAGTTTTATCAAGTATTGAAGCCCCTAAATAAGATCTGGTGCAACCAATTACCTTCAGAAGTCACATAATTAGTTAAATAAAGTGCTTTTTGGCCATCAAGGAAAACGCTATGTCTGGCGCAAACCCAACACCTCTCATCACCCCGAGAACACCATCCCCACAGTGAAGCATGGTGGTGGTAGCATCATGCTGTGGGGATGTTTTTCATCGGCAGGGACTGGGAAGCTGGTTAGAATTGAAGGAAGGATGGACGGCGCTAAATACAGGGAAATTCTTGAGGGAAACCTGTTTCAGTCTTCCAGAGATTTGAGACTGGGACGGAGGTTCACCTTCCAGCAGGACAATGACCCTAAGAATAATGCTAAAGCAAAACTCAAGTGGTTTAAGGGGAAACATTTCAATGTCTTGGAATGGCCTAGTCAAAGCCCAGACCTCAATCCAATTGATAATCTGTGGTATGACTTAAAGATTGCTGTACACCAGCGGAACCCATCCAACTTGAAGGAGCTGGAGCAGTTTTGCCTTGAAGAATGGGCAAAACTCCCAGTGGCTAGATGTGCCAAGCTTATAGAGACATAACCCAAGAGACTTGCAGCTGTAATTGCTGCAAAAGGTGGCTCTACAAAGTATTGACTTTGTTGTAAGGCAACAAAATACGAAAAATGTCAAGGGGGGTGAATCCTTTCGCAAGCCACTGTATACTGGAGCTAAGAAAGTAATACTAAGTGTATGTTGTGTAGTAAGCTGTTAGTAGCCCATGTGCCTCACCCTAATAATTTGGCCCCTTTTCTCCTCAGAATTGAGTTTACTGTTCTGACTTTGTGGTGCACATGTAGCCTATAGCCTGTTTTAGAGTAATGTCATCATCGAATATTGTTAGAGCTTTCATTGTCTGCTTATGTGCCCCCTTTATTTATCGTACTGTTCTGATTTGGTGTACAGAGAGAATACTGTAAGAACGGCCTATGTTCTGAATTCTGTTGCTGTACATTTGAAAAGTGCTGAAATAGTTACATTGACTACATCCAGCTAAGCTTGCTCATTAATGTCTTAATCAAAATTATGGATTGCCTCTTATCCACTCGTCGTCCCCTTATGCCATAGTTTGTACATCTCAATTGTCAGTAGAAACCACATTTGTTTAAGCAAGTTAGCCATATCAGCTATGTTTTTTAAAAAGGCAGTAAATGAGGCTGAATGAACTGTTTCGCTGCCAGACAAGGCTCCGCTGATAGCCAGGTGTAGCAGTGGTAAGGTGTTGGGACTGCTGTTGGGACTCTGCTGTTGTCACGGCTTTATGTAGGCCCTAAAGGTTTGTGGGCACCGTATATCACCATTATAGTGCAATTAATGTGTTTTGTTGGGTTGTGTAGTGGCTTTGCTGACATTCACCTAAAACATTTTTTGGGAGTTTGCCCCCCAACATTTATATGCTAAAATCGCCACTGGGCGGAAATAGGTGTTTGTGGCTGCTGTCAAAATGAACTCAAACTTAAAAAGTCCATATTGATACATAAACACAAAATTGTTAAGAACAAGTTGATTGACAAAGTCATGAACATTTTTAAGATTGGAATAAACCACCTTTGAGCTATGATAAAAATGACCCCAGTCAGTAGTTTGAGGGTTAAAGACATTTAAGTAAGCCTACTAGGAAATTATTATGTTTTTTTGTTGACTGCTTTGAAGTACCAGAAAGGCTACTGTTATTACATCATTTCTTGGTAGATTTCTCAGTTGCTTTTGCAAATACAAAAGCTGAACTGTCTGACTGGAACCTTAGCCATTCAAGCGGACATGGACATCTAACAACCTATCTTTCAGCAAGACTCAGTGGCGACGGGGTTACACAATCTTATCGGTGCCCAAAGCGGTTAGCTCACGGTGTGACGACACAACGTACGCCTTGTGTATTTCTGAGAAATCTGTGCAGTGTTGAAGGACTGTCCTCTCCTGGTTTCCTAGGATATCTTATATCTAGCAAGTCATCAATGCACAATGTCCCAATCCTCAACTGTGCTCTTCATATTTTTTCTGTGTGCTAATCATGTCCTCAAACATCCAAGGTCTAAACAACATGATGAAATGGATTCATCAAGGTTCATCCTACAGACAGACACACGCCATCCTGCTTGAGTCACTGGCTCCATCCCAATACAAAATATCGTAGTTATATACAGTACGTAGGACATGGATTTCTGGGGAAGTTCCCACAAGGGTATAGTACTTAGACACTTGGCGCCCGATCACATAGAGACATATATCTGTCTGATATATATAGTATTCCCACACTCATACAGTCACACAAGGAAGTTCCAAGAAGTCAACTGGAACACTGTTGTTGTTATAGGAGCTCACTGAGATGATCACATGATGCTCTGAACTCAGGTCCAATGGACAGGACAGAACCACTGTTTGGTCCATATACACTGTTATAACAGTTACATGAGATATACCTATTTCATACCAAAAGCTACTAGATACAATCAATTAGATATTTTCACAATACAAAGATAAAAGCCTACAGTTTTCTTTACTATCACACACAGTTTTGATATTTCTACACTCTACAGATATCGCCCAGTTTTCACAAACAAGTGAGGTTAAAACCGGAAAATTTTAATTAACACCTTCAATCAACACACATAAAGCCATAACCAGAAAGTCATCAATCATAGACTAAACAAGAGGACAGTTGTCTTTCCTCTTAAAGCGGGTAAAGTGGGACGTCACTCCCTAACAAACGTCTGACAGTTAGCAAGCTGTCTACTTTCCACAGTGAATGATAATGAGTTATAGTGAGGATGCTCTGGCCATAGACTCAGGACTGATAGAACAGACATAACCCTAAAATCCACATAATTTCACACCCAATATCAGAATCAGCAGAATAAAATGTGTCATTGTTGAATGTTTTTAACACTGAGCAAGACAGTGAATTATGTTGTGTACCGAATTCAGAATTTAAGTAATTCAACATTTCAAATGGCACATCTGGTCATCAGTGGTCTACCCACCACAGAACCTAACTTTGAATGGGGATGTGTGTTCTAGTTATTCTAGGTCTATGTGTCTGGTCTAGGCTTACAGCTGATGGCAGGGACCACTAATAGGCCGTAGCAGAGTGTATAAAGACCATTCAGACACACAGAGAACAGCAGAACTAATCCCCTACTGAAACGGATGGACTCATGGTTATGGTAATGTAGCCACACACACACACACACACACACGCACATGCAAACACACACACACACACACAGAACGAATGTCACACATAGTACTTCCTAAACAGGCTGGATTAAGAGGTGGAACAGACAGGAGCTTTTCTCTGAAACTGTGGACTGGCAGCGTTGCGACACTCGTTCATTATTCTGAGGATGTAACCCTATCTGTTACGCTGAGCCCAGACAGAACTATTGTTGAGGTGGATGACTGGTGAATGGTCCACTTCAGATTGATAAAACACACTTTGTCTTCTTTCCCATCTGTTGACAACTGGGATTGAATTGTAATTCTATCTAATGGAAGGTTATCAGTTTGTTAGAAGAGTGGAATCAACCTCCTGGGTCAGACTCCTAGACAGAGAGTGGTGAGAACCCATCCATACCTTTTAGGGAATGTATTCAGGACAACTCAAGAGTCCTCCACTGCTCCCTTTCCTCCTCTCGTCACCCCTTCAACTGTTCTCCTCCACTTCTCCAACCATCTCTCCACTTATTTCAGTCCCTTTCTCCACCTCTTGTCCACTTGTCCTCAACTCCTATTTTCCTCCTCTCATCTTTCCACCTTGCTCCACTCATCACCCTCCCATCACCCTCCCCCCCACTTCTCTTCCTATCTCTATCCTCTTCCATTACCCCTCTCCGCACCTCTCTCTCCATTCCTCTCCTCATTTCTCCATTCCTCTCTCTTGTGCTATCAAATCTCCTGAACCTGACACAAACTCTCACTCGCTCTCCTCTCTTTCCTCCTCACTCTCCTTCTCTCGGTCACAGCGTCTGATTTCATCTTTACAACCTTGTAAACCGCAGAATATTAGTCTCCTCTGCCTCTCTCCTTTTAGCTCAGTTACAGTTCAGAAACACACTAAATTACATTAGTCCAGTTTAACAGACGTCCTTTATTATTCAGACAGTATCCAGTGGGTCTGTGGCTCTACAGAGCTCAAAGAGAGTTTCTGTGTTTCAAGGAGGCAGAGTCTGAACTCAACTGAGAGGACCTCGAGTGATCTCACCTCAAAGGACTGAAGAGCATTAAACTCAGATGTTTCTAGGGTAAGAGGGGGAAGGGGTTGAGTTCATCATGCAGTAGGGTGGTTGGGGTATGTTATGGATTGGGGGTTAGTGGAGGGGTTCTGTTAATACCCATTGGGATTCAGGATCCCCCATCAGAACTCACTCAGGCCCTCTCAAACAATACCATCCCCCACCGCTGCACCCCATGCCCACACTCACACCCCTAACTCTCAGATCTCTCCACCCTAATCCCACTCAAGACCCCCATCCAGACCAGCCCTACTACCACCTCTGTCTCAGAACGGCCCTGCCCCCTTACAGTGAGGGAAAAAAGTATTTGATCCCCTGCTGATTTTGTACGTTTGCCCACTGACAAAGAAATGATCAGTCTATAATTTTAATGGTAGGGTTATTTGAACAGTGAGAGACAGAATAACAATAAAAAAATCCACAAAAACGCATGTCAAAAATGTTATAAATTGATTTACATTTTAATGAGGGAAATAAGTATTTGACCCCTCTGCAAAACATGACAGTACTTGGTGGCAAAACCCTTGTTGGCATCACAGAGGTCTGACGTTTCTTGTAGTTGGCCACCAGGTTTGCACACATCTCAGGAGGGATTTTGTCTCACTCCTCTTTACAGATCTTCTCCAAGTCATTAAGGTTTCGAGGCTGACGTTTGGCAACACGAACCTTCAGCTCCCTCCACAGATTTTCTATGGGATTAAGGTCTGGAGAGTGGCTAGGCCACTCCAGGACCTTAATGTGCTTCTTCTTGAGCCACTCCTTTGTTGCCTTGGCCGTGTGTTTTGGGTCATTGTCATGCTGGAATACCCATTCATGAACCATTTTCAATGCCCTGGTAATTCGAGGCAACTGTCTCCAGAGAATGTGGATGAACTGACACACAAAGGACCTTGAAGATATAAAGTTCTCACCCAAGATTTGACGGTACATGGCCCCGTCCATCATCCGTTTGATGCGGTGAAGTTGTCCTGTCCCCTTAGCAGAAAAACACCCCCAAAGCATAATGTTTCCACCTCCATGTTTGACAGTGGGGATGGTGTTCTTGGGGTCATAGGCAGCATTCCTCCTCCTCCAAACACGGCGAGTTGAGTTGATGCCAAAGAGCTTGATGTTGGTCTCATCTGACAACAACACTTTCACCCAGTTCTCCTCTGAATCATTCAGATGTTCATTAGCAAACTACAGACGGGCATGTATATGTGCTTTCTTGAGCAGGGGGACCTTGCGGGCGCTGCAGGATTTCAGTCCTTCACGGCGAAGTGTGTTACCAATTGTTTTCTTGGTGACTATGGTCCCAGCTGCCTTGAGATCATTGACAAGATCCTCCCGTGTAGTTCTTGGCTGATTCTTCACCATTCTCATGATCATTGCAACTCCACGAGGTGAGATCTTGCATGGAGCCCCAGGCCGAGGGAGATTGACAGTTATTTTGTGTTTCTTCCATTTGCGAATAATCACACCAACTGTTGTCACCTTCTCACCAAGCTGCTTGGCGATGGTCTTGTAGCCCATTCCAGCCTTATGTAGGTCTACAATCTTGTCCCTGACATCCTTGGAGAGCTCTTTGGTCTTGGCCATGGTGGAGAGTTTGGAATCTGATTGATTGATTGCTTCTGTGGACAGTTATCTTTTATACAGTTAACAAACTGAGATTAGGAGGACTCCCTTTAAGAGTGTGCTCCTAATCTCAGCTCGTTACCTGTATAAAAGACACCTGGGAGCCAGAAATCTTTCTGATTGAGAGGGGGTCAAATACTTATTTCCCTCATTAAAATGCAAATCAATTTGTAACATTTTTGACATGCGTTTTTGTGGATTTTTTTGTTGTTATTCTGTCTCAGTGTTCAAATAAACCTACCATTAAAATTATAGACTGATCATTTCTTTGTCAGTGGGCAAATGTACAAAATCAGCAGGGGATCAAATACTTTTTTCCCTCACTCTAACTCACCCTCAACCTTTCTCCCCTCTCCTCCTCTCTCTTCTCTTTACTCCACTCCACTCTCTCTCCCCTCCCATCGATTCTCTCTCCTTTTCACTCCACAGGGGTGGGAGCATAATCCCTTAAATGAGAGGATTTGGCTCAGTAAATTAACCACAGTCTGAAACCAGCAAATGAACCACAAGCATGCATGTACAGCAGGGGTAGGCAACTAGATTCAGCCGCGGTACGATTTTTGTTGGAGTGAATGGTCAGGGGGCAGGAAAATAGGACGGTTTTGGCTTGTGGGATGCCTGCTGCCGACCCCTGACGTACAGACATCTCCCTAACCACCTACCGACCCGTCAATACAAGACTGTCAACCCTTTTCCATCCACCCACATACCCCCTACAATGCACACTCAACATCTGAAGAGTTACTGTAACAGGTCCTATGCTGAAGAAATGTACCCAGAGATAAATTACTGGTCTTACTGTTATGGCCCATTATGGTGCTGTAGCTGGGCTGATGTTAATACATTTAGTGGGTTCTTCTGTGATTTGTCAGGGAAAGGCTTCTGTTTCTATCTGTCTTATAGCAGAATGAATGACCCATGAATGAATTAAAATATCTCTGAATGACAGATGAGTTATGTGTGTGTGTGTGTGTGTGTGTGTGTGTGTGTGTGTGTGTGTGTGTGTGTGTGTGTGTGTGTGTGTGTGTGTGTGTGTGTGTGTGAGAGAGAGAGTGTGTGTGTGTGCCATATACCTGAGAAGAGACCTATGACATAGACACACAGTCTCTACCGTTACCACGGATATTGAGTTGCCTTTGACGATGAGACAGATGCATTAGCATTCTGGTCAGAATGAACACACACAAACACACACACACAAAAGTTTCCCTCAGTGATGGAAGCCAGCTGTTAAGGCAGCTAGGGCTCTCACCAATGAGAGAGAAGGGTCTGTCTTTCATCACTGACAGAGCTACCAGGACTGGTTAGAGTAAGGGAACCTATTCTACCAATGGTTAGTCTATGGGAATATTTTATACTCAGCAACTGTCTACCACACTGGAAACACTGAGGCAGGGCCCTTCTTTACCTAATACTGAGGACTAAAGTTAAAATGAAATTTGTCCCTTAGACATGCCAGACAGATAAAACCCTCATGGGTGAGATGTGCTAGGAAAATATGCCGCAACGGTATGAGGACAGAACCATGTTTTAGTAAACTTTCATAGTTACAGAGACAGAGTATGGTTAAATAGACAGAGTAGTCCATGCAGTATTTATAAAACAATAAACCACACGGTGTTGGTGATTTACTGTTTCTTAATGAAAAATTGATCAGAAAACAGAATGAAAAACCACAGAGCTATGAATAAATGACTGGGGACAGTGTTCTGTCCTCAACATCCATGCAGCCCCATCCTATGCACCCTATCTATCCATGCAGCCCCATCCTATGCACCCTATCTATCCATGCAGCCCCATCCTATGCACCCTATCTATCCATGCAGCCCCATCCTATGCACCCTATCTATCCATGCAGCCAGGGATGTAGTGGAGCGTAAAAGCACATAAACACTATTTATGAACCAGTTACAGATGTTTACGCTAAATTAGCATTGTTAGGGTGTACAGTACCTGCTGCCAGTTATCTTGACCCACGTTTAGCATTCTAACCACTAAATCCCTCGGCAGGACTAGTAAACTAGTGCACAGTACTGTTTGCTAATAGGTGCACATTGTGAAGGATCTATGACCCAGTATATTCAAGTTAAGTATAGTAAACACAGTGAGCCTACCTGTCATTAGGGAGTAGTCTTTAGGATTTCCTTTGGTTAACTGGCAGGATCAGCAGAGCTCTAAGGGCCTTGCTTCACTGTTCTCAACCTGCTCAACCTCCACATTAATTTATTATCCGTCATGAATATTTCACTGTGAGTCTACCTGAGTTGCACCGGCATGTCTATCCACACAGAGATGACACGAACTGGGATAGGGACATTTACCTTTAATCAATTTTAAATTCAGGCTGTAACACAACAAAATGTGGAAAAAGTCAAGGGGTGTGAATACTTTGTGAAGGCACCGTATACACCCATCTTATATGCTGCTGCTACTTTGTTTTTCACTCTAATTATTATCTATCCTGGTGCCCCCTTTACCACTGCCAACATGTACATACCTACCTATAGCTTAATTCCTGTGTGTTTTATTTCTCTTGTTGTCCCCCACAGTGAAATTATGGATCTGTCTCTGTCCGTCATTAGTCACACGCAACATCTCAGACACCACTGGTAATATCATGCTATTCTAAACATTTAGCCGTGAGGCTGAGAGAACTGTTTAGCAGCTAATTTCCTACAATTCTACACATTTTGCAATGGGGCAGAGAGAAAAATGTGCAGTTTTATAGCTAATCTCATGCTATTCTACACATTTTTCCATTAGGCTGAGAGAAAATGTAAAAAATGTTAAGCCAATTAAGGCTAAAATATACACTGAGTGTACAAAACATTAGGAACACTTTCCTAATATTGAGTTGCATCCCCTTTTGCCATCAGAACAGCCTCAATTCGTCGGGGCATGGACTCTACAAGGTGTTGAAAGTGTTCCACAGGGATGCTGGCTCATGTTGATTCCAATGCTTCCCACAGTTGTGTTAAGTTGGCTGGATGTCCTTTGGATGGTGGACCATTCTTGATACACAAGGGAAACTGTTGAGCATGAAAACCCCAGCAGCATTGCAGTTGTTGACACAAACCGGTGTGCCTGGCACCTACTACCATACCCCGTTCAAAGGCACTTACATTTTTTGTCTTGCCCATTTACCCTCTGAATGGTACACATACAATCCATGTCTCAATTGTCTCAAGACTTAAAAATCTCCTCCTCTTAATCTACACTGATTGAAGGGGATCACATTGTATGATTTTTAAGTAATTAATTTGCATTTTATTGCATGACATAAGTATTTGATCACCTACCAACCAGTAAGAATTCCGGCTCTCACAGACCTGTTAGTTTTTCTTTAAGAAGCCCTCCTGTTCTCCACTCATTACCTGTATTAACTGCACCTGTTTGAACTCGTTACCTGTATAAAAGATACCTGTCCACACACTCAATCAAACAGACTCCAACCTCTCCACAATGGCCAAGACCAGAGAGCTGTGTAAGGACATCAGGGATAAAAGTGTAGACCTGCACAAGGCTGGGATGGGCTACAGGACAATAGGCAAGCAGCTTGGTGAGAAGGCAACAACTGGTGGTGCAATTATTAGAAAATGGAAGAAGTTCAAGATGACGGTCAATCACCCTCGGTCTGGGGCTCCATGCAAGATCTCACCTCGTGGGGCATCAATGATCATGAGGAAGGTGAGGGATCAGCCCAGAACTACACGGCAGGACCTGGTCAATGACCTGAAGAGAGCTGGGACCACAGTCTCAAAGAAAACCATTAGTAACACACCACGCCGCCATGGATTAAAATCCTGCAGCGCACGTAAGGTCCCTCTGCTCAAGCCAGCGCATGTCCAGGCCCGTCTGAAGTTGGCCAATGACCATCTGGATGATCAAGGGGAGGAATGGGAGAAGGTCATGTGGTCTGATGAGACAAAAATAGAGCTTTTTGGTCTAAACTCCACTCGGCGTGTTTGGAGGAAGAAGAAGGTTGAGTACAACCCCAAGAACACCATCCCAACCGTGAAGCATGGTTTATATTAGGTTTAACGATCTGTGGAATGGTGTGTACAATGTACTACTCAACTTCATCATACACAGGCTACATTGACTCATTTAGCCTACTTGTGGAACAGTGCATACAGTGCAACTGGAGCATAAAACAGCTGACATGCGAATGCAAACTATGCCAGATAAATCCTACACATGCATTGAAACAAAAGGCATACATCAAAGGAATTACTTAGACCTACAATCGACAAGGACACAGGAAGACATACACACTCGACCAAGGAATTAAGTAAAATCTACACATTAAGGCCGCGCCCGTGATTCGGCACCGCTGAATGGACAATATTGAAGCATTGCCTCAACAAGGTGTTTCTGAGAATATTTAAACATTTTATCAACGAATGAGGCGGCTCTGAGAATAAATTGAAACATTTCATATCAACAAGACTGCTCTGAGAATATTCATATTGCAACATAGTAGCCAACGCGGAGGCGGCCTGTGAAAATTATTCTCTGGGCCAGCTTGTCTCGGTCTGATATCATTGTGTTGTCTATGCAGCATCTGGGTGCTCATTATATACAAAATAACAGCCCCACATCCACACTATAGCTAACTAACTTAGTAATATTTAATGACTTTTTGCCATCAAGATTGATCTGTTATATTATCTAATTTTAATTCAGGAAGATGGACAAGCAAGAGTAATGAGAGGTGGAAGGTGGAAATGCATTATACCAGAGGCAGGTAGGCTAAAAGTAGGGATGCAGGCAGAGGATGATGATGTAGGCCTATAGCTTAAGTTACAAAAGTTAGCCCAACTAGGTAATCATTAATTATTTGCATTATCTCAATTATCATTCTGTCACTGCATGACAGTGCACATTTGTTATAGCCTACAATTATATTTTGTCTTTGAAGCCAAAAACAAGACATGTATTTTGGGAAAATGATCTAAATACCAAGTTGTTCAGTTCTTTATTTTCATACCAATAGGCCTACATGAAACCAAACTTGCACTAGCCTACTGAGCAAATAAATGAAAATAACAATTAGGCTTACAGCTATAACAACCTATATTTAAATAGCAATAAAACAGCTTTTGGTTTCGAATGGTCACCAAAAAGGAGGGATCCCCACCTCCCAATTCACAATTAAATTAAACCCTGGCTATCAGATTACAACAAGGCTTACAAGGCCAAGTTCAAATCCCAACATTAAATTCAAAGCAATCAGCACACTGCCTAAACAGCTGACTGGCAAAGCGTGGCAGGGGGCATGGTGCGGTACTGACGGCTATATCGAACCACTAATACAGGACTGGTAAAGGCCCAGTGCACTACATTTGTGAAAAAAATATTTTTTCCCAAAATATACAGTGCATTCGGAAAGTATTCAGACCCTTTGACTTTTTCCAAATTTTGTTACATTACAGTATTCTAAAATTGGATTAAATTGTTTTTAGCAACTGTATAAAAAATACAAAACTGAAATATTACATTTCAGTAAGTATTCAGGCACTTTACTCAGTACTTTTCTGAAGCACCTTTGGCAGCGATTACAGCCTTGAGTCTTCTTGGGTATGACGCTACAAGCTTGGCACATCTGTATTTGAGGAGTTTCTCCCATTCATCTCTGCATATCCTCTCAAGCACTGCCAGGTTGGATGGGGAGCGTCGCTGCACAGCTATTTTCAGGTCTCTCCAGAGATGTTCGATAAGATTCAAGTCCGGGCTCTGCCTGGGCCACTCAAGGATATTCAGAGACTTGTCCCGAAGCCATTCCTGCATTGTCTTGGCTGTGTGCTTAGGGTCGTTGTCCTGTTGGAAGGTGAACCTTCACCCCAGTCCTGAGTGCTCTGGGGAAGGTTTTCATCAAGGATCTCTCTGTACTTTGCTGAGTTCATCTTTCCCTCCCAGTCCCTGCCGCTGAAAAACATCCCACAGCATGATGCTGCCACCACCATGCTTCACCGTAGGGATGGTGCCAGGTTTCCTCCAGACGTGACGCTTGGCATTCAGGCCAAAGAGTTCAATCTTGGTTTCATCAGACCAGACAATCTTGTTTCTCATGGTCTGAGAGTCCTTAAGGTGCCTTTTTGCAAACTTCAAGCGGGCTCTCATGTGTCTTTTACTGAGGAATGGCTTCCGTCTGGCCACTCTACCATAAAGGCCTGATTAGTGAAGTGCTGCAGAGATGGTTGTCCTTCTGGAAGGTTCTCCCATCTCCTCAGAGGAACTCTGGAGCTCTGTCAGAGTGACAATCAGGTTCTTGGTCACCTCCCTGACCAAGGCCCTTCTCCCCCGATTGCTCAGTTTGGCTGGGCGGCCAGCTCTAGGAAGAGTCTTGGTGGTTCCAAACTTTTTCCATTTAAGAATGATGGAGGCCACTGTGTTCTTGGGGACCTTCAATGCTGCAGACATTTTTTGGTACCCTTCCCCAGATCTGTGCCTCGACACAATCCTGTCTCGGAGCTCTACCGTCAATTCCTTCGACCTCATTGGCTTGGTTTTTGCTCTGATAAGCACTGTCAGCTGTGGGACCTTATATAGACAGGTGTGTGCCTATACAAATCATGTCCAATCAATTGAATATACCACAGGTGGACTCCAATCAAGTTGTAGAAACATCTCACGAATGATCAGTGGAAACAGGATTTACCTTAGCTCAATTTCGAGTCTCATAGCAAAGGGTCTGATTAAGGTATTTCTGTTTTTTTATTTTAATACATTTGCAAAAATGTCTAAAAACCTGTTTTCGCTTTGCCATTATGGGGAATTGAGTGTAGATTGATAAGGATTTTTTATTTATTTAATCAATTTTAAAATAAGGCTGTAACGTAACAAAATGTGGAAAAAGTCAAGAGGTCTGAATACTGTCTGAATCCACTGTACAGTTGAAGTCGGAAGTTTACATACACCTTAGCCAAATACATTTAAACTCAGTTTTTCACAATCACTGACATTTAATCCTAGTAAAAATTCACTGTCTTAGGTCAGTTAGGATCACCACTTTATTTTAAGAATGTGAAATGTCAGAATAATAGTAAAGAGAATGATTTATTTCAGCTTTTATTTCTTTCCCAGTGGGTCAGAAGTTTACATACATTTTCCATAGGATTGAGGTCAGGGCATTGTGATGGCCACTCCAATACCTTGACACTGTTGTCCTTAAGCCATTTTGCCATAACTTTGGAAGTATGCTTGGGGTCATTGTCCATTTGGAAGACTCATTTGCGACCAAGCTTTAACTTTCTGACTGATGACTTGAGATGTTGCTTCAAGATATCCACATAATTTTCCTTCCTCATGATGCCATCTATTTTGTGAAGTGCACCAGTCCCTCCTGCAGCAAAGCACCCCCACAGCAATGATGCAGCCACCCCCGTGCTTCACGGTTGGGATGGTGTTCTTCGGCTTGCAAGCATTCCCCTTTTTCCTCCAAACATGACGATGGTCATCATGGCCAAACAGTTATATTTCTTTTTTTCATCAGACCAGAGGACATTTCTCCAAAAAGTACGATCTTTGTCCCCATGTGCAGTTGAAAAATGTAGTCTGGCTTTTTTATGGCGGTTTTGGAGGAGTGGCTTCTTCCTTGCTGAGCGGCTTTTCAGGTTATATCGATATAGGACTCGTTTTACTGTTGAAACAGATACTTTTGTACCTGTTTCCTCCAGCATCTTCACAAGCTCCTTTGCTGTTGTTCTGGGATTGATTTGTACTTTTCGCACCAAAGTATGTTCATCTCTAGGAGACAGAACGCGTCTACTTCCTGAGCGGTATGACAGCTGCATGGTCCCATGGTGTTTATACTTGCGTACTATTGTTTGTACAGATGAACGTGGTACCTTCAGGCGTTTGGAAATTGCTCCCAAGGATGAACCAGACTTGTGGAGGTCTACAATTCTTTTTCTGAGGTCTTGGCTGATTTCTTTTGATTTTCCCATGATGTCAAGCAAAGAGGCACTTAGTGTGAAGGTAGGCCTTGAAATACATCCACAGGTACACCTCCAATTGACTCAAATGATGTCAATTAGCCTATCAGAAGCTTCTAAAGCCATTACATCATTTTTGGGAATTTTCCAAGCTGTTTCAAGATACAGTCAACTTAGTGTATGTAAACTTCTGACCCACTGGAATTGTGATAAAGTGAATTAATCTGTCTGTAAACAATTGTTGGAAAAATTACTTGTGTCATGCACAAAGTAGATGTCCTAACTGACTTGCCAAAACTATAGTTTGTTAACAAGAAATTTGTGGAGTGGTTGAAAAACGAGTTTTAATGACACAACCTGAGTGTATGTACACTTCCGACCTCAACTGTATATTTTTTATGAATACTTTTTTTGTTATTCCGATTTGTCAAGGGGTGCTGCAGCTCCCTCATTACCCCTACTTCTCACTGGTGTGTGTATGACTAAAGCTTTACTGTCAGTCTGGTGTGTCTCATGTTAGCATGGAAGCCCTCTGCGGATCTGGATATTTACAACAGCAGCAGAATCACTGTGATAGAGAAAAGCCCTGTCTGGACAGTACATCTATCTGACGGACTGGTAGCAGGACCTTTGGTTCACTGTGGAGGACAGAAAACCAAGAGGTAACAAGGATCAGTACACTATAAGGCTGCTGACCAAGTGGCAGTCTCAGTTCCTAATTCTATTAGTCTTACATAATGCCACAGAACAATGCACAATCAGACATGTGTGCTACACATCCCAAGACCTGCTGAAACGCCTCAGGACAGACATGTGGTATGGTGGAACTACACAGACACACTATTTATCTTTAGTCAGAGTCAAGTTAAGGTTCTGACATCACAGAAGTCCAAACATGAATCTGATTTATTATAAAGTTACTTCACTGGCTTACAAGTCCAGGTCAACTTTGAAGACTATTTTTCAACTGTGCTGTTATGTCTTACATGAATTATAACCTTTCTAATTGCATAATATCCACAGATTGTCAATTTAAAAAAATCCAAAAAGTATTATTATATTGTTGATTGATTGATTGTTTGACTATGGCTTTCCAAATCGCCCAACACTGCTATTTGTAGGGTTAATTTAAAATGAATGTTGCGATTTTTCAGCCATTCCTGAACCTGTGACCAGAATAAATGATTGAATGATTCTGTCTCTTCGCAGCAAAATCTGCAGAGCTGAGATTGTTGTATGCCCCATATATATACAGTGGGGAGAACAAGTATTTGATACACTGCCGATTTTGCAGGTTTTCCTACTTACAAAGCATGTAGAGGTCTGTCATTTTTATCATAGGTACACTTCAACTGTGAGAGACGGAATCTAAAACAAAAATCCAGAAAATCACATTGTATGATTTTTAAGTAATTAATTTGCATTTTATTGCATGACATAAGTATTTGATCACCTACCAACCAGTAAGAATTCCGGGACTCACAGACCTGTTAGTTTTTCTTTAAGAAGCCCTCCTGTTCTCTACTCATTACCTGTATTAACTGCACCTGTTTGAACTCATTACCTGTATAAAAGACACCTGTCCACACACTCAATCAAACAGACTCCAACATCTCCACAATGGCCAAGACCAGAGAGCTGTGTAAGGACATCAGGGATACAATTGTAGACCTACACAAGGTTGGGATGGGCTACAGGACAATAGGCAAGCAGCTTGGTGAGAAGGCAACAACTGTTGGCGCAATTATTAGAAAATGGAAGAAGTTCAAGATGACGGTCAATCACCCTCGGTCTGGGGCTCCATGCAAGATCTCACCTCGTGGGGCATCAATGATCATGAGGAAGGTGAGGGATCAGCCCATAACTACACGGCAGGACCTGGTCAATGACCTGAAGAGAGCTGGGACCACAGTCTCAAAGAAAACCATTAGCAACACACTACGCCATCATGGATTAAAATCCTGCAGCGCACGCAAGTCCCCCTGCTCAAGCCAGCGCATGTCCAGGCCCATCTGAAGTTTGCCAATGACCATCTGGGTGATCCAGAGGAGGAATGGGAGAAGGTCATGTGGTCTGATGAGACAAAAATAGAGCTTTTTGGTCTAAACTCCACTCGCCGTGTTTGGAGGAAGAAGAATTATGAGTACAACCCCAAGAACACCATCCCAACCGTGAAGCATGGAGGTGGAAACATCATTCTTTGGGGATGCTTTTCTGCAAAGGGGACAGGACGACTGCACCGTATTGAGGGGAGGATGGATGGGGCCAAGTATCGCGAGATTTTGGCCAACAACCTCCTTCCCTCAGTGAGAGCATTGAAGATGGGTCGTGGCTGGGTCTTCCAGCATGACAACGACTCGAAACACACAGCCAGGGCAACTAAGGAGTGGCTCCGTAAGAAGCATCTCAAGGTCCTGGAGTGGCCTAGCCAGTCTCCAGACCTGAACCCAATAAAACATATTTGGAGGGAGCTGAAAGTCCGTATTGCCCAGCGACAGCCCTGAAACCTGAAGGATCTGGAGAAGGTCTGTATGGAGGAGTGGGCCAAAATCCCTGCTGAAGTGTGTGCAAACCTGATCAAGACCTACAGGAAACGTATGATCTCTGTAATTGCAAACAAAGGTTTCTGTACCAAATATTAAGTTCTGCTTTTCTGATGTATCAAATACTTATGTCATGCAATAAAATGCAAATTAATTACTTAAAAATCATACAATGTGATTTTCTGGATTTTTGTTTTAGATTCCGTCTCTCACAGTTGAAGTGTACCTATGATAAAAATGACAGACCTCTACATGCTTTGTAAGTAGGAAAACCTACAACATCGGCAGTGTATCAAATACTTGTTCTCCCCACTGTATATACACTGTTAAAAAAAATAAAGGGAACACTTAAACAACACATCCTAGATCTGAATGAATGAAATAATCTTATTAAATACTTTTTTTCTTTACATAGTTGAATGTGCTGACAACAAAATCACACAAAAATTATCAATGGAAATCACATTTATCAACCCATGGAGGTCTGGATTTGGAGTCACCCTCAAAATTAAAGTGGAAAACCACACTACAGGCTGATCCAACTTTGATGTAATGTCCTTAAAACAAGTCAAAATGAGGCTCAGTAGTGTGTGGCCTCCACGTGCCTGTATGACCTCCCTACAACGCCTGGGCATGCTCCTGATGAGGTGGCGGATGGTCTCCTGAGGGATCTCCTCCCAGACCTGGACTAAAGCATCCGCCAACTCCTGGACAGTCTGTGGTGCAACGTGGCGTTGGTGGATGGAGCGAGACATGATGTCCCAGATGTGCTCAATTGGATTCAGGTCTGGGGAACGGGCGGGCCAGTCCATAGCATCAATGCCTTCCTCTTGCAGGAACTGCTGACACACTCCAGCCACATGAGGTCTAGCATTGTCTTGCATTAGGAGGAACCCAGGGACAACCACACCAGCATATGGTCTCACAAGGGGTCTGAGGATCTCATCTCGGTACCTAATGGCAGTCAGGCTACCTCTGGCGAGCACATGGAGGGCTGTGCGGCCCCCCAAAGAAATGCCACCCCACACCATGACTGACCCACCGCCAAACCGGTCATGCTGGAGGATGTTGCAGGCAGCAGAACGTTCTCCACGGCGTCTCCAGACTCTGTCACGTCTGTCACATGTGCTCAGTGTGAACCTGCTTTCATCTGTGAAGAGCACAGGGCGCCAGTGGCGAATTTGCCAATCTTGGTGTTCTCTGGCAAATGCCAAACGTCCTGCACGGTGTTGGGCTGTAAGCACAACCCCCACCTGTGGACGTCGGGCCCTCATACCGCCCTCATGGAGTCTGTTTCTGACCGTTTGAGCAAACAATTGCACATTTGTGGCCTGCTGGAGGTCATTTTGCAGGGCTCTGGCAGTGCTCCTCCTGCTCCTCATTGCACAAAGGCGGAGGTAGCGGTCCTGCTGCTGGGTTGTTGCCCCCCTACGGCCTCCTCCACGTCTCCTGATGTACTGGCCTGTCTCCTGGTAGCGCCTCCATGCTCTGGACACTACGCTGACAGACACAGCAAACCTTCTTGCCACAGCTCACATTGATGTGCCATCCTGGATGAGCTGCAATACCTGAGCCACTTGTGTGGGCTGTAGACTCCGTCTCATGCTACCACAAGAGTGAAAGCACCGCCAGCATTCAAAAGTGAACAAAACATCAGCCAGGAAGCATAGGAACTGAGAAGTGGTCTGGGGTCACCACCTGCAGAACCACTTCTTTATTGGGGGTGTCTTGCTAATTGCCAATAATTTCCACCTGTTGTCTATTCCATTTGCACAACAGCATGTGAAATGTATTGTCAATCAGTGTTGCTTCCTAAGTGGACAGTTTGATTTCACAGAAGTGTGATTGACTTGGAGTTACATTGTGTTGTTTAAGTGTTCCCTTTATTTTTTTGAGCAGTGTATATATAGAGAGAGAGTACCAGTCAAAAGTTTGGACACACCTACTCATTCAAGGGTTTTTCTTTATTTTTACTACTTTCTACATTGTAGAATAATAGTGAAGACATCAAAACTATGAAAAAACACATATGGAATCATGTAGTAACCAAAAAAGTGTTAAACAAATAGAAATATATTTTCAATTTTCAATTCTTTAAATAGCACTCTTTGCCTTGATTACAGCTTTGCACACTCTTGGCATTCTCTCAACCAGCTTCACCTGGAATGCTTTTCCAACATTCTTGAGGGAGTTCCCACATATGCTGAGCACTTTTCCTTCACTCTGCGGTCCAAATCATCCCAAACCATCTCAATTTGGTTGAGGTCGGGTGATTGTGGAGGCCAGGTCATCTGATGTACCACTCCATCACACTCCTTCTTGATATAATAGCCCTTACTCAGCCTGGAGGTGTGTTGGGTCATTGTCCTGTTGAAAAACAAATAATAGTCCCACTAAGCGCAAACCAGATGGGATGGCGTGTTTCTGCAGAATGATGGGGTAGCCATGCTGGTTAAGTGTGCCTTGAATTCTAAATAAATCACTGACAGTGTCACCAGCAAAGCACCCCCACACCATAACACCTCCTCCTCCATGCTTCACGGGGGATGCTTTTCCAACAGTCTTGAGGGAGTTCCCACACATGCTTCACCTGGAATGCTTTTCCCTCAGTCTTGAGGGAGTTCCCACATATGCTGAGCACTTTTCCTTCACTCTGCGGTCCTTATCATTCCAAACCATCTCAATTTGGTTGAGGTCGGGTGATTGTGGAGGCCAGGTCATCTGATGTACCACTCCATCACACTCCTTCTTGATCAAATAGCCCTTACACAGCCTGGAGGTGTGTTGGGTCATTGTCCTGTTGAAAAACAAATGTAAGTCCCACTAAGCGCAAACCAGATGGGATGGCGTGTTTCTGCAGAATGATGGGGTAGCCATGCTGGTTAAGTGTGCCTTGAATTCTAAATAAATCACTGACAGTGTCACCAGCAAAGCACCCCCACAGCATCACACCTCCTCCTCCATGCTTCACGGGGGGAACCACACATGCTGAGCTCATCCGTTCACCTACTCTGCGTCTCACAAAGTCACGGCGGTTGGAACCAAAAATCTCAAATTTGAACTCATCAGACCAAAGGACAGATTTCCACCGGTCTAATGTCCATTGCTTGTCTTTCTTGGCCCAAGCAAGTCTCTTCCCAGCTCTGCAGATTTTGCTGCGAAGAGACAGAATCATTAGATCATGTGTTTTGGTACTGTCTATTTGTAGCTTGTTTTTGGACACAGGTCCAGGAATGGCTAAAGGATTGCAATATTTACCTGGAGCTAACCCTGCAGATAGCATTACTGGGTGATCTGAAGAGTCATAGTCAATCGATCTATAATGTAATAATACTTTTAGCAAAAATGTTTATTTTCAATTTACAATCTGTAGAAACAATGAGAATAGAAAGGTTCAGAACTTTTGTAAAGCATCACAGTACAGTTGAAAAATATATGGTAAATAGAAATCCAATATGGATGGTGTTAAGAGATAGATGGGTGGTGTTGAATGGAGCTGAAGGTTGGGACTAATAACAACTAACAACAACTAATAACAACAAGATAACTAATAATGTAAGCATACTGTGTCCATAATAAGTATATAGGTTATAGGTTGAGAGCTTTTGTGAAGGAGCACAGTTAGAAAAATATGGCATATTGAAGCAAACTGGATGGACATCATGAAAATGATTGGAGAGGTTGAGGGTAGAGGAAGTTCAGGAGTAAAGACAAACAAAATATAATTATTGTAAAATTGGCTGTGTCCATAAAATGTATGTAGTATGTATAAGATGGAAGTAGAGGCCTAAGCATTGTTGTTCACTAGTTTACTCCAATTAGGGAAGGGTTGGTGGGGTTGGAAAGTAATAAAGGGAAAGATTTATATTTTTAAGGATATGTATATGTATGTGTATATATGTATGCATGTATATATGCATGTATGTATATATATATATATATATATATATATATATATATATATATATATATATATATATATATATATATATATATATATATATATATTTGCGAGAGAAAAAAACATATGGGGGATTGGAAGTGATGCAGACAATTACATTGATGGAAGTTACAATCTATCTGCAATATTAAAGCTGATCTACCCCCCTTATTGGTGTCCTTTAGTAGTGGTTGCTTTGCAGCAATTCGACCATGAAGGCCTGATTCACGCAGTCTCCTCTGAACAGTTGATGTTGAGATGTGTCGGTTACTTGAACTCTGTGAAGCATTTATTTGGGCTGCAATTTTTGAGGCTGTTATCTCTAATAAAACGTTCCTCTGCAGCAGAGGTAACTCTGGGTCCTCCTTTCCTGTGGCGGTCCTCATAAGAGCCAGTTTCATCATAGTGCTTGATGGTTTTTGCGACTGCACTTGAAGAAACTTTCAAAGTTCTTGAAATGTTCCGTATTGACTGACCTTCATGTCTTAAAGTATTGATGGACTGTCGTTTCTCTTTGCTTATTTGAGCTGTTCCTGCCATAATATGGACTTGGTCTTTTACCAAATAGGGCTATCTTCTGTATAACACCCCTACCTTGTCACAACACAACTGATTCCACAAATGAACTTTTAAGAAGGCACACCTGTTAATTGAAATGCATTCCAGTTGACTACTTCATGAAGCTGGTTGAGAGAATGAATCCATATGTGTTATTTCATAGCTTTAATGTCTTCACTATTTTTCTACAATGTAGAAAATAATAGAAATATAGAAAAACCCTGGAATGAGTAGGTGTGTCCAAACTTTTGACTGGTACTGTATATATATATATATATATATATATATATATATATATATATATATATATATATATACAGTACGTATGTAACATTCTGTTGGTAGCAAGAATTTTATGTAATCATTTAAATTGAAAAACCTTGTTTTGTGTATCAGTTCATACACCATGTAACATGGAATCGGTACATTGAACATTTTGCAACCTGTATGGCACAGCTGTCAGCATTTCCGTTCAGTAAAAACTCTGATTCATGCCTATCTACATTGATTAATTGTTCATCGCTAATGTCTAATACATACATGAACAATCTGATTATGATTCTGAGAAGGCGTGGGGGCATTGCAGCTGTTCTCTAATGTATTCACCATGCCTGGGAATTCACACACCACTGTTTTATTTTCTACACACACAGAACCCCCCTTTGACGCTAAAGACAGACTTCATATATATATATAGTGTATCTTTTATATTGTATGTATTGCTGTATATGTATGTATATCACTCAACTTTCACAGCATTGTGCATTGCTGTTGTTCTGAAGTAGTGTAAATGACAAAATATTTCAGCAAGAGAGACAACAGTAGCGCTCCAGCAGGTATATCTCACTGGTCATTCCCAAAGCCAACACCTCCTTTGGCCGCCATTCCTTCCAGTTCTCTGCTGCCAATGACTGGAACGAATTTCAAAAATCTCTGAAGCTGGAGACTCTTATCTCCCTCACAAACTTTAAGCATCAGTTGTCAGAGCACCTTACCGATCACTGCACCTGTACACAGCCCATCTGAAATTAGCCCACCCAACTACCTCATCCCTATATTGTTATTTATTTTGCTCTTTTGCACCCCAGTATCTCTATTTGCACATAATCTCTTGCACATCTAGCATTCCAGTGTTAATACTATTGTAATTATTTTGCACTATAGCCTATTTATTGCCTTACCTCCATAACTTGCTACATTTGCACACACTGTATATATATTTTCTGTTGTATTTTTGACTTTATGTTTTTTACCCCATATGTAACTCTGTGTTGTTTTTATCGCACTGCTTTGCTTTATCTTGGCCAGGTCGCAGTTGTAAATGAGAACTTGTTCTCAACTGGCTTACCTGGTTAAATAAAGGTGAAATAAAAAATAAATAAAAAAACAGTAACGTGATGCAGACAGCTGAAATACTGCCTCTGCTACCTCACCCTCAATCACTGGATAACTTTTTCCATCCTGGACGTTGTGTATGTGAAAATGTATGTGATTATTAACCCAGACATCTATCACACGTAATGTATATTTTTATGAGCTTTGTAAAAGTGGAACAGTTTTACAGATAGATTTACTGAACTGTAAGTCATAAATCACTTATGAATAAAACACCTCTGCTAGCAAACTGAGGTTTCTGTTGCTGCTCAACTTTCACTACAATAAAAGCAGTGTGTGTGCGTGTGTGTGTGCGTGTCTGTGTGTGTACAGTGGCTTGCGAAAGTATTCACCCCCCTTGGCATTTTTCCTATTTTGTTGCCTTACAACCTGGAATTAAAATTGATTTTTTTGGGGGTTTGTATCATTTGATTTACACAACATGCCTACCACGTTGAAGATGCAATTGAGTGTGCATAACTTTCCCCCCCAATACTTTGTAGAGCCACCTTTTGCAGTAATTACAGTTGCAAGTCTCTTGGGGTATGTCTCTATAAGCTTGGCAAATCTAGCCACTGGGATTTTTGCCCATTCTTCAAGGCAAAACTGCTCCAGCTCCTTCAAGTTGGATGGGTTCCGCTGGTGTACAGCAATCTTTAAGTCATACCACAGATTCTCAATTGGATTGAGGTCTGGGCTTTGACTATGCCATTCCAAGACAGTTAAATGTTTCCCCTTAGACCACTCAAGTGTTGCTTTAGCAGTATGCGTAGGATCATTGTGTTGCTGGAAGGTGAACCTCCGTCCTAGTCTCAAATCTCTGGAAGACTGAAACAGTTTCCCTCAAGAATGTCCCTTTATTTAGCGCCATCCCATCCATTCCTTCAATTCTGACCTGTTTCCCAGTCTCTGCCGCTGAAAAACATCCCCACAGCATGATGCTGCCACCACCATGCATCACTGTGGGGATGGTGTTCTCGGGGTGATGAGAGGTGTTGGGTTTGCGCCAGACATAGCATTTTCCTTGATGGCCAAAAAGCTCAATTTTAGTCCCATCTGACCAGAGTACCTTCTTCCATATGTTTGGGGAGTCTCCCACATGGCTTTTGGCGAACACCAAATGTGTTTGCTTATTTTTTTCTTTAAGCAATGGCTTTTTTTCTGGCCACTCTTCCGTAAAGCCCAGCTCTGTGGTGTGTACGTCTTAAAGTGGTCCTATGGACAGATAATCCAATCTCCGCTGTGGAGCTTTGCAGCTCCTTCAGGGTTATCTTTGGTCTCTTTGTTGCCTCTCTGATTAATGCCCTCCTTGCGTGGTCTGTGAGTTTTGGTGGGCGGCCCTCTCTTGGCAGGTTTGTTGTGGTGCCATATTCTTTCAATATTTTAATAATGGACATAATGGTGGTCCGTGGGATGTTCAAAGTTTCAGATATTTTTTTATAACCCAACCCTGATCTGAACTTCTCCATAACTTTGTCCCTGACATGTTTGGAGAGCTCCTTGGTCTTCATGGTGCTGCTTACTTGGTGATGCCCCTTGCTTAGTGTTGTTGCAGACTCTGGGGCCTTTCACAACAGGTGTATATATACTGAGATCATGTGACAGATCATTTGACACTTGTGACACTTAGATTGCACACAGGTGGACCTTATTTAACTAATTATGTGACTTCTGAAGGTAATTGGTTGCACCAGATCTTATTTAGGGGCTTCATAGCAAAGGGGGTGAATACATATGCACGCACCACTTTTCCGTTATTTTTTAAATTTCACTTCACCAATTTGAACTATTTTGGTTGTAATGCAACAAAATAGGAAAAACGCCAAGGGAGATGAATAATTTTGCAAGGCACTGTATGTTCCTGTAGTTTCGTGTCCGGAAAAATACCAAATAGTGTGTGCTCTTAAAAATTGATACATGTACATATTATTAGTAAAAACATATCTGAAACCCATAACTAGTCCTGTTTATTTACTCAGTGGTCAGGCCTACGTCAGTCCACAGTGACAAGGGTCTAGACATCACACACACATGCACTGGCTCACGGTTCAACAAGACTCACTGAACAAATCCACATACCCTCACTCCACCTCCTTCCCCCCACTGTCTCTCTCTCTCTCTCTCTCTCTCTCTCTCTCTCTCTCTCTCTCTCTCTCTCTCTCTCTCTCTCTCTCTCTCTCTCTCTCTCTCTCTCTCTCTCTCTCTCTCTCTCTCTCTCTCTCTCTCTCTCTCTCTCTCTCTCCTTTCATGCTGGAGCCACCTAAAGGATTACACTAAGTCAGAGGATGAAAGAGAGAGTGGGGGAGAAGAACAAAGAAAGGGAGAGTGGGACTAACCCATAGCCTAGCTAGTAATGGTACACCTCCTAGCAGTAGACATAACAATAACTTCTCCACAGCTAAAATGGCACTGGCTCTGGCCTCCTCCTTCCCTCTTTGTGGGCAGTGCCCAAAGCAGAGTGGTTAGTGAAACACAGACACTACTGTTTCACCTCCTTCAAACAGAACACTTTTAACATTCCTCAGGATACACACTATTCTTAAAACAGTCACATCGTTCTCTGTTCAGTGAAGTGTTCTGCCAACTCCTACAGAGTAAGTAGAAATAATAATCCTCATATTTTAGAGTGAGTGGTCTTACATGGCTTGAATTAGTCCAGAACAAGAACATGTCTGTTCATGAGAAAGAGAGAGAGAGAGAGAGAGAGAGAGAGAGAGAGAGAGAGAGAGAGAGAGAGAGAGAGAGAGAGAGAGAGAGAGAGAGAGAGAGAGAGAGAAAGAAAGTCTGAGACGACCATCCATTAGACAAATTAACAACACATTCAACAACATCTGCAATTCAATCAGCATGAAGGACCAGAGGAGACAGGCAGGAGGCAGGGGGTCAGAGGTTAGGGGGGGGGTGAATCATTAAACATCCATAGGGGGTTAATACAGTACCCCCGCTGTCCCTTTGATCAGGGCAGAGGGGGGCTCCATGTGTCACAGGGGGTTAAGCCCGATGTCCAATTGTTTTAGAATTCATTTGGAAAAGCTGAAATGCAGGCAAACTTATGAGGTCTTATTTGAACAGTTTGAAAATCATTGCATCCTTCCTTCCTCCTTTCCTTCGTGCCATTAGACTGTGGTAGCCTGCTGAGCTAAAGCCTAGGCATTAGCTTGGAAAGCTAACACAAATGAATCATCAGGTGAAGTATCCTTGCCACTGCATTAATGATATAATGGTGAAAGTGTGGATGCTGTTCTACAAACATAATTAGTAGGGTTCATGGGCCATGGACAATTACTGTCTGAGATGAATAATCTTTCTCCCCTGGCCCTTTAGCAGAATACAGATCAATATACCTGATGGTTATCTCTATGGCTTTCACTGCAGCTGAATAAGAGGACCAGTCCAGACAATACACACCCTTTATCAGTGTCTGAGCAGACACACACGCACATACACACACAATCAATCGGTTCTGTTCTTTACCAGTTGTCTGTAATGTTAAGCTGAGGTCAAACATAAAGGATCAGTGGGTTTTACTCCCCTCCTCCCCGATATACACCTCCTCACAAAACACTGACATACACAGACCTGCCAATCTCCACTGAGCTTGGTCCTATAGACTGGTCCTAGCTGTCCATACTAAATCACCTATAGCTGGAGCTATAGAGGAGAGGAGCGAGAGAGGGACACAAGCCCATCCATTCCACAGAGAGGACAGGGGACAGGATCATTAGTTAGTGTTAGTGTTGAGAGTGTTGAGTTATCCCTGTCTACAGCTGAACATCTCTTAACACGTTTGACCTCAGAGAACAGCCTTTCATCAGGCCAACAGGCTCTCAGAGAGACAGGTCACTTAGGAAACACTGGGAGGAACATGGTTCACTACAAGCCCAAAAGCAACATTTGCCTTTGGTAAGGAGTTTTTTTGTACACTCTTAAAAAAAAGGTTCCTTATAGAACCAAAAAGGGTTCTATCACTTGCTTCATATATGGAACCCCTAAAAGTTCTATATAGCACCCTTTTATAGGGTTCTTTGATCAGACTATTCACTGAACCAAAATGGTTCCATATAGAACCCTGCATGGGTGCCATTTATGAATTATGGCTACTACTATTTAGCTAAGAATAGTAATTCATAATCAATTAAATAATGGACAAGAGAATACCAGCATAGCTTTTATAATTTATTGTCATTATATGCAAACAGTGTTTGGAAATGTGCACTGGAGGCCAGGGAGGCATCTCTTTGTTTAAATGATGGCCCATGTCAACTCTGACTGACATTTATAACACAACACAATACAACTCTGTCAATTAGTTATGAACAACAAAAAGGTGTCTTCTGCTCCATTTTCAACCCCCCCCCAAACAGCAGACCTCACAGATACAAGTTCATGCTGCAGTGCAGCGCACCTGGATGGAGAGCATGTTGTGGGGTTAAGGGCCTTGCTCAAGGGCCCAACAGTAGGGGAATGTTTTGAGGATGTGAACCCAGAAGCACTCCAGTTGTCAGATCAATTCCACCTGTTTTTTCCCACAGCGCCCGGCCCAGGATTCGAACCTGTCATCTTTCCGCCATAGGTCCAACTCCTGCCACAGGTCCAAGTCCATAGCCGATGGGCTACCTACCACCAGTATGGTATGGGTTGTTGCCTGACTGGTTCCAGAGAAGAAGAAAAAAGGAGCAAAAACATGAGTTAAGACTCAAAATGTTAATCTGCCAAAATGAAGACAAACTGCTACACAGACAAATCATTATTGTGATGTAGAAGAACAACTTACATGCAGTTATTGTCAGCAGCAGCTGAAAGAGCGATCCTCTGCCTCTGATAGTTCTGGGTTACTGCCAGACTGAGCAAAACATAAATAGTGTGTTAAAAGTAATGTAATGATTAACTACGCTTTAATATCACCAAGACTTATGGTACATAATTTATTATAAATAATTTATACATACCTCCTCTTAGTCAGCAACAGTCTTCTAATGGCTTCATGAAAATAGTCCCCTCAATTGACTCCACACTGAAATACTGAAATAAAAGTAACAATTAGCTAATTGCCAATGTCAGGCTGGGTCTGTAACTCTATTTGGCATATCCCATAAAACAAAATAATGTTTATTTAAAAGAGTTGGCTGTCAAGCTTATAAAGTGGTGAATTAAAGTAGCCTAGCTTTTTCAGTTTAGCTAGCTAAGTTAGCTAGCTAGCTAGCTTACAAACATGCTCAAATTCTAATGATATTTCAACTTTATTTATCTAGCCTGTAATTTATTATGACTTTGGCTTCATATCCCTTACAAAAATGTACCATGGTACTACTATGGTACTTTCATTCATACCATGGTACTACTACCGTACTTTCACTTATACCATGGTATAGTCTGAATCATGGAACTGGACCATGGTTTTAGCTTTGAAGTATGATGGTAATACCATGGTACTGCCATTGTACCTAAATATCTCATTCCAAAATCATGGGCATTAATATGGAGTTGGTCCCCCCTTTGCTGCTATAACAGCCTCCACTCTTCTGGGAAGGCTTTCCACTAGATGTTGGAACATTGCTGCGGGGACTTCCATTTAGCCACAAGAGCATTAGTGAGGTCAGGCACTGATTTTGGGCGATTAAGCCTGGCTCGCAGTCGACGTTCCAATTCATCCCAAAGTTGTTCGATGGGGTTGAAGTCAGGGCTCTGTACAGGCCAGTCAAGTTCTTCCACACCGATCTCGACAAACCATTTCTGTATGGACCTCGCTTTGTGCACGGGGGCATTGTCATGCTGAAATAGGAAAGGGCCTTCCCCAAACTGTTGCCTCAAAGTTGGAAGCACAGAATTGTTTTGCGGCTGCTTGTTTGCGGCTGCTCGGCCATAGAAACCCATTTCATGAAGCTCCCGACTAACATTTATTGTGCTGACATTGCTTCCAGAGGCAGTTTGGAACTTGGTAGTGAGTGTTGCAACCGAGGACAGGCAATTTTTACGCACTATGAGCTTCAGCACTTGGCGGTCCCGTTCTGTGAGCTTGTGTGGCCTACCACTTATTGTGTGGTCTACCACTTCGCGGCTGAGCCGTTGTTGCTCCTAGATGTTTCCACTTCACAATAACAGCACTTACAATTGAGCGGGGCAGGTCTAGCAGGGCATACATTTTATGAACTGACTTCTTGGAAAGGTGGCATCCTATGACGGTGCCATGTTGAAAGTCACGGAGCTCTTCAGTAAGGCCATTCTACTGCCAATGTTTGTCTGAGATTGAATGGCTGTGTGCTCAATTTTATGCACCTGTCAGCAACGGGTGTGGCTGAAATAGCAGAATCCACTAATTTGAAGGGGTGTCCACATACTTTTGTAGCGTAATCTTTGTAATTTTGTAATAATTTACAGTATTTATAGTCAAGGGGTGTTGCGCTTGTTTTGGCCCGCAGAGGGAGCTGCTCGCTCTACTGGTTGCTTCACGCGCACTCACTCTACAGTGGCTCTTGCACTAGCCTTCCTAGTCCGTATGTCAGTTGAATGAAAGAGCCAAGCCAAATGAAAACTGAAGAGAAGTGCCAGATAAGCAAAATATTTTAAACTTTATCATCACAGTGAGTGAGTTATAACGCATAGAATATGAAACACCAAGTTAAAAGGAGTGTAATGATATAATTGTTGAAATTTCCTGATGATGTTTTGATAGTATAATTAATTTCGGCAAAGTTAGCTACAGTCAAGCTAGCCTGTTTTTTTGTCATGGCGACAGGACCAAGGAGCGTTCACACACTGTAAACAAAGGGAAACATTGTAATTTGTTGTTTTTAGGGACATGTTGAGAATTACATGTTGAAAATGTATGAGATAAGATGATAATTAATACCTTTTTACAAATTGTTTTTTGTTGTTGTATGTTGGCTATTTAGAATTGTATAAGAGTAGCCGAGTCAGTTGAATGAGAAAGAGCCAACTGAAAACTGTATTGAAGTGTCACGGATCCCCCCGGTACTGCTGCTCATTCCGTTCACCAGCTCCGGAGGTCTACGTCACCGGCCTTCTAGGCGTCACTGATCTGGTTCATTACCACCAACCCCGGACTGTCTTGTCTCATTACGAACACCTGGTTCCCATTCCCCCTGATTCGTATGTGTATATATGTGCCCCCTGTTCCCCATTGTCCTTGTCGATTATTGTCCCATGTCCAATATATATACGTGTTTGTTTTGGGCTTCGTCCCCGTCTTTGTTCATGACGTACCTTGTGTTGGATGGAGAAAATAAAACCCCAATTACGTATTGCTGCGCCTATCTTCTAATCATTATAAAACGTGACATGAAGAGCGAAGCACCAGATAAACTAACTATTTTAAATCTTCAAGGTTTCAGACTCCCTTCATTCTTATCACCATACCCTATCCAGGTCCCAAGGTTTAAGATGGTATAGTACACTACCAGACCATGTGTGTTGTGGTTTTTCACTATGAGCTAAAGGGGTTTAAGAGGGTACTAGGCCTACGCTTTGCCATTGCAGAGCGAGTAGTCAATGTTGCATTATGAAAGTACCATAAATTACTAAGGTTTTGGTCACTTTGCCTGAAAAACGGTGGGACACAGACCATCATAATACATTGTAAACAACTACCATGCTTTCATGTTTCACTTCATGCTGCTAGTACAAACACAGTTCATTTTTGTATCAGGGAGGTTGATAAACACACAGAGCCAGTCTCAAACTAATTGGTCCGTCGGCAGGAAACACAGGCACCCATACAGGATACTCTCTCTTCCTGCTCTTTACACAGGTGTATGTTGTTATATGCAGGTATTGACAACCTCAGCTGGTGAACAAACTTTTACTGCTATCTGTGTCTACTAGGTGCGGCTGTAAAACCAAGGAGACATAACAGCGTTTTCATGGTTTCTTTTGACCATTACAATTTCAGCATTATAGAGTAATTTGATTGTGGGTTAAGTCACATTTGAGATATCTATTTTAGTTAGCCTTGCTCTGTAGAGCATTGTCTAAGAGCCATGTCATGTGTTAACAAAGTATGTGCTTACGTATGTCTATGAATTAGTGGTCAAACCTATATTCATAAGCATATTACATTTTCTGAACTGTAATTCAATATTTATAAAAATAGCATATTCTAAGGTTTGTATGTTTATGGTTATTGCATGCAGACAGCCCAAATTCCTGTATGTTAATATGAGATATTCACTGTTTAGCAGGAGTTAGAGATCCCGAAAAACAGAAAAAGCACCAAAAAAAATCTAGCTGTAGAGAATGAAGGGCTGTTATTTTTATGGTATAGCCCCCTTAGCTGGAGTATCACTAACTGCTTGGAATTACGGCTTGGTGAGAAAAGCTGTTACCTGTAGGGAGAAGATAAACACAGAACCAACTCTCCTTTTCTGATAAAAGAGCTGATAACCACAGCCACTTTCACCATGATGGGGTGAAGCATGAGAGGGGAGAATTCAGGCGCTGTGAAAACAGATTGGGAAGAGAGGAGAGGAGAAGAAAGGAGATGAGAGGAGAGGAGAAAGAGCTAAGAAGAACCAGTATTGTGTATATGCAGGAGAGGGGCCCAGCTGTCCTTTCAAGCAGAAGCTCATGCCCAGAAACTCCTACCCTCTGTGCACAGTAACTCACGCTACATTAGCCAGGCTTCTCTCTCTGCCAAGCCCCAGGCACACAGCAGAGTTACTGTCCAACTGCAACACTGTCCCATTTGCCAACCCTAAACCCAGAACAAATCACTGCCAGTGACTGACAAGGGAAGTGGTCTCTCATTTAGTAGTGGTATTACTGCATTGTTCTGCTTACCTGCTTTTTACCAAATGCCCTCTACATTCTTCATATCCTTTGCCACTCTCGTTCTCCCTTTCCCTTCACTGGGTCCTCTTTCTCTCGCTCTCCAGCTCCTCTGACTCTCTTCTCCTCCCTGGCGGTCCTCTGCCCATAGAACACTGAAGGTCAGGCAGGAGTGAGAGGGGAGTGGGCATGGCTGGGAGCTTAGCTGGGTGACATGAACAAAAATTGAAGGGGGACACTGTTTGGAAGCAGGCGCACAAACTGGCACTGCTGCCCCTCACACTCAACAAAAGGATCAAGCTTTCCCCCATTTCATCTACTCTACTCTCTCTGTTCATTTACCAGAGACATGGTTTTGTTTGATGTAATGCTGTCTCATTCACAAACAAAATAAACAAAGCACTCTCTCTCCCTTGTACACATCTTAAACATTTAGAATTTCTGGTCCAAAGTTTGGCACTGAGTTACATAATGCATTATGATACTTTAGATTGTTCTGTGAAATCTATATATTATATTTAATTTATCTCCGATTTCTGTCTCAGTTTTTGCAAAAAAACTTGGCTAGTAAAGAGAAAACAATGTTCAGCAAAACTCCAGTGCTCCAGCCCTACCCCCTTCTCCTGGCCCATGCTGTGTGGTAGGTATTGGGGGTGGGTAGAGGCTAGTCTGCCCTGCCTACTGTGCTGTTGCATAATGTATTGTGGAGGTTGTGTTACTGTAGTGTTGTCCTCAGATTGTGAGAGCTGTTTACTGTCCCAGTCTCATTCTGTCTGCTCTGTACTGTGTATGGCTCAGATGACAGAGTCTGCAGGACAGGCTCAGGTTCAGTAGGCACCGAATGGGAGGAGAGACTCGCTGAACTTGTCCAACAAAATACACTCATTTATGGAAATGAATTATGCCATAAAAGAGACCTAGAAGTCTTCATGGGAGCCAACTGTTCTTATTCAGTTTCATTCGTTCGTTCGGAGTTACGTTTGGATTGCCTGACTAACCAGCCACATCGCTCTGGCCAAACGCCACGCAAACTAGCGCTTCTTCTCGTATGGAGCGATCGATAGAGTGAGTTATCAGGCAAGCATTTAGCTCCCATTGTAAATAGACTTCCTCGAAATCTTTAAAGAGCGACTGAACGCACCGATTCCGCATGTGTTTCTCTGTTGCTCATTAAGAGAAACAAGATTTCAGTCTTTGGGGTGAGGTTCAATGTGGCAGTTACTGATGTTTGTCCCCATGAGACACCATAGGAACAAAGCCAGTATCACTTCCTCAAAATAGTCAGAATGAATCTAAGATAACTCAAGAAATCTGTAATTAATTTAGACTTTTTTGACGAGGTTTTAGTCATGCAATTTTACATCTAGCTAAGGTGTTTGGTGCAGTATTTCTCAAGTTAAAAAAGTGTGCGTCATGTTGTCTTATGTAAACAAATTTCGATCTGCTGCGCCGCTGTGCAGCCTGTCTCACTGTCTGTGTGTTTTATGGTAGGATTGGATAGAAGCAATCACCGCAGCATTGTCGAAATCAAAATCCAACCCTCGAGTAAGTAATGATGAACTCACTTACAAAACTCTGTTTTGGACAAGACTGACTTTATGACCAAAATTATCCTCTTTACACTTTATAGTAAATTTTAAGACTATAATACATGTTTTTGACTAATATAGATGTCACATAGGCCCTTTTCTACCAGATATGTTCTTTATTGCCTTCAGCTGAGCTTTAAATGTTCAAAATCAATCACCATATTACTTCACCTGAATCTCAAAACATTGGTAGTCAAGGTTTCTACTCACTTAGACTCCAGGAAGAAGAAGACATGGAGATACTGTAAGCTATCGTTGTCCTATCCCCCATCGTCTAGTTCTAGTCTGAGACAGGCTTAAATGGGACAGGACACTGAGCGACCACCTGACAAGCACTGCTTGGGATCACACCCCTGCCAAGACAGTGGTTGTGGTGTGCGTTTGTGTGTTCTAGGCACGCGATGGGACCTTAGCTACCTTTCTGAGGTGGGCCTGAACATGCCTGCTGGAAATTGTGAATTGAGCCTAGATCCAAACCTCATTAAGAATTGTCACGCAAACAACCACTGTTGACTTGTATGTTCACTGTTACTCTTGAGGTGGATATGCAAAGCACCAATGAAAGACTTAAAATGTAAAAAGCTAATTAATTTGAAGTTAAAACCATAAGAATTTGTTTGGACAAAACCTGTGCCCAACTAATGTTCCTACAGTACTTTGTCCTACCGGTGACCATTCTCCTATGGTATTTTACTGCCCCCAGAACTCCCTGTAGGATCGAAGTCTGCCCTATAACTGGGAGGGTTGGGATTTAATGATACACTTACAGCTTCCTCAGTCAGTAACAGTAACAGGTCTGAATGAAAGAAAACATAATGGGCCCCCCTAGGCTTTATGTTTGTGGTCTGTGAGGACCCCACCCCACCACTATATGGTACGCTGTCAACCCACCTCCATCCCATCACTTCAGCATGGGCACCCCCCGCATCCCCCCGTCTACCTCAACACCACCTTAGGGGGCAAAGGCCCACCCCAGTGAACCCGCCCCCTATAAAGACTCAACTATGACTTCAACTAACAAAGACTTGATGAAGAATACCTTAGACTAGAAAGTCATTAACTAGTCTGCTTTGAGAGTAAATGCCATCCTTTAAGAGTACTAATAACATTTAAAACTATAATAACTATTGTTCCTGTCAATGTCAATCTATCTGTAATAAAACTGCTGTTTAAAACCACTTTTAAACAGCAGCCAACCATCTGTTGTAAAATGAGATAAGAGCAGCAGGAATGAGCAGGCAGCGCTGTGTTAATGAGAGTATCAGACAAGACCATTCATCATATCTTTAATTATAGCTACGTTCATTAATTTTATCTTAACTACTCCCTTCTGAAGAGCATGACTCATTACACAGATTAAAATATCTGCTATGCCGTTCAGACAGCAAGCAGTTTTCAAAGTTTGTTTTTACATCACCTTTTAGAGAACTTTATCAAATGACTTACTTTTTCACTGTCCATAATAAATTCTCAAGCCTCCCGGTTACTCCTGGACTAAAAAGAAGCTTACTGTATTCAATGACTATTGTCTAATCTGGGTCTGGGAAACCAGTCCGAACAGTCTGTAGGATGTGAAGTGAGGCCTTCACGGGGTGCCTGCCATCTCTATCTAGAGGGCTGAGTATGAGAGAGTGGGTGTATGAATGTTTATATTTATGTGTTTATCCTTTATTCTAATGTCCAGTAGATAGGCCAGTATCAAAATATATATGTCATCAATTTACAGATGTATGCATACTTTCATAATTACACCATGATTCATTATTCTTAAATAGTTGTATGAATGGGAGTTATGTGCTGTCATTATCTAGTGTTATCATTTTGTCCTCTCTTTGTTCCCTCTCTCTCCTCACTCTATCCCTAATCACAGGTGATGAGCTGCACCTGTGACAGAGTGGAAGTGGATATATTTGGGTGCTATGGGTGGGGCTTCAGGTCTCCTGTGTTCCGGGCCTGGGAGAATACATATGAAGGTGCCTCTGCAAGGAGGTCTGTTTGTTATTTTCAGCCACGTATTTGCATCAGACAAAGTGGTCCTGCGATTCCTTTCATTGATTCGGTGCAGGCAACGGCCTGTCTGTGACAAGGAACTGCATTTCTCTTGTCCCAGAGACATCCAGACAAATATTGATTGAACCCCCCCATTCGCTGTCTGTTTTGTCCATTACACAGCTGAGTGGAGAGGGCCAGAGATCCTGATGATTACATTTCTGGATCACAGAGCAGGGCTAGGAGAGAAAGAGAGATCACTCAAGGTAAGGTAAGGCAAGGTATTCCCCCCATCACTCCTTTAAAACCCCACGCCCTCACACACACACACACACACACACTCACACACACACACACACACACACACACACACACACACACACACACACACACACACACACACACACACACACACACACACAAACACACTCCTGTCTGAGTCTCCTGGCCCAGGATGCCATGGGTTTGAGTGTGTGTGTGTGTGTGTGTGTGTGTGTGTGTGTGTGTGCGTGCATGTGAGGGCATGCAAGGGGGTTTGTAGAGGAACAAGCCCGGATGCCCTGCTTCTCCACGCTCCCTGCACCTCCTGAATAGACAGAATTTGATATTTTGTCACAGTTTGCAAACAGGGGCATCCAGGGGGAGAGAATGGAGAGGATGTACACCTGACGGGTCACATAGCATGAACAGGCAGAGGGATGGAGGAGGGGGAACTGGGGAGGGAGGGGGAACAGAGGTAGGAGGGGGAACAGAGGAGGGAGGGGGAACAGAGGAGGGAGGAGGAACAGAGGAGGGAGGGGGAGAAGAGGAGGGAGGGGGAACATAGGAGGGGGAGCAGAGGAGGGAGGGGAACAGATGAGGGAGGAGGGAGGGGGAACATAGGAGGGAGGGGGAACAGAGGAGGGAGGGTGAACAGAGGAGGGAGGGGAACAGAGGAGGGAGGAGGGAGGGGGAACATAGGAGGGCGGGGGAACCGAGGAGGGAGGGGGAACAGAGGAGGGAGGGGGAACAGAGGAGGGAGGAGGGAGCAGAGAAGGGGAGGAATGGTAGAAAGACGGGAGGGAGAGATGAGGGTGTGGAGAGGAAGAGCTGATGGATAGAAAGAGCAAAATAGAAGAGGGAGAGTAGGAGGAGTATATGGAAAGAGGAGGAATGCACAGGAAAACTCTACAGTAGTTAGAATCAGTAGATAACAAAGATGCATGTGCCACTACTAATCCACTAATCCACTGATGATGTCTCTATCTGGAGCCTTCCTTCTGAAAGGAAAGACCAGCCACTGAATGGTATTCTACAATTAATTCTATTTTTTGTGATTCTTAAACATAACTGGTGATTCCCCCAATACAACCATTTTCACAAAGAAAATCTGATGAGGAACGTAGCACAATCCCACTTACACCCCAACTAAAAACCCCACCCTCCAAACATCTAGTCTATCTAACTCTCAAGAGGCAGATCAGAAGCCCAGAGCCTGTAATGAGCTTGGCAGGATCAGAAGAAACCCATGGTGTCATTTTGTTGACTTCCGAGCAGGGTTGAAACATAACAAAGTCATCCATTAGAGCTGTGACTGCCTTGAGGAATTCACAGCCCAACCATTAGTCTGAGAGAGTGTCGAGACGGAAACCTGACACTCTGAGCAGATGTGTGTGTGTGTATGTATGTGTGTGTGTGCGTGTGTCTGTGTGCGTGTGCGAACGTGCGTGTGTGCGAGTTTGTGTGCGTGTGTGTGTGTGATGGGATCTCCTCTGAGATAACCTTGGAGATAGTGAGGAGGCTAAATATGATACATCATACTAATATATCAGAGGGACAATGTCTAAACAATCTCTCTTATTAACTGTGATTTTCAGAGTCAATTGCCCATAGGGCGGCGCACAATTGGCCCAGCGTCGTCCAGGTTTAGCTGGTGTAGGCCGTCATTGTAAATAAGAATTTGTTCTTAACTGACTTGCCTAGTTAAATAAAGGTAAAATAAATTAAAAATCATTTCAACTACCTGACTGAGTTTAAAAGCAGATTTGTAGATGAATTGGCCCAAACCACATCTGAAAGCATTCCTCTAACGTTCTAGCTTAGGTCAGGAAATCACAGTCCTGCCACTGAGTGAGCACTAATTCAGCTTGGGCGTTAACAAAGAGCCTACTAATGAAACAGGAATTCTTATTCCAGAGGGAAACCATAACAACCACTTTGTAGTGGGGCCTAGCTCTTTCATCCCAGTGACAAGTCTATGGGGGAGGAAACTGGTAGCAGGTTTTAGAGGAGCGGTCCGGAGGCTCAATTACGCCTGTGTTCATTGACCCTATCACGCTGTGTGTGAAGAGGTGTAAAGAGAGGAAATAGACATAAGTGACTCCATGCTTTCTGCCTTGCTGTTTAATGTTGAATGAAGGCTGATGATGGCCACACTTCCTGGGATTTCAGCTACCTGAGCTAGACTATGTCCTAGATATGTCCCGCCCCCAATAAAAAATAATAATAATAACCAGCACTTGAACTTGACCCCCCCCCCCCACACTTTCTATGCCTGTGATATGTGGTTGTACCACCTAGCTATCTTAAGATTCATGCACTAACTGTAAGTTGCTCTGGAATAAAATTTAAAATGTAAACTGTAAATGTGTCTTGAGCTATATTATGTTTTATGGGATATGGTTGGCCAGTAGCATAGTAGTTGTGTTAACCTCTCTGTGGTAGTGGTCAGCTAGTGGAGCCCTATTCCTTTGACTAAACCTAACAGAACATGTTGCAACCCTGCACATTCACTAATGCATCAAACTGGAACGCTGAACAAATTACTATCTCTCTCTCTGTCTCTGTCTCTGTCTCTGTCTCTGTCTCTGTCTCTGTCTCTGTCTCTCTCTCTCTCTCTCTCTCTCTCTCTCTCTCTCTCTCTCTCTCTCTCTCTCTCTCTCTCTCTCTCTCTCTCTCTCTCTCTCTCTCTCTCTCTCTCTCTCTCTCTCTCTCTCTCTCTCTCTCTCTCTCTCTCTCTCTCGACAGGGCAGCTGTGAGAGATCTATTTTTACCTAATGGGCTGGAGCCCCGTCCGTGTGTGTGTGTTAGAGCAGGCTCATAGAGGCATGAGCCACTGTCAGCACCTTTAACTAGTCTCTACGGCACGGCAGGAGTAAATGAGCTCACCCTGCTCATTGAGACAATTACAGTAGGCTACTGTACATTACTATTAATTAGCATGTACAAGATGGGTGTAGGGAGCAGAAACACAGCAGTTATGATGCACAACCACATGTTGTTAGGAGGAGTGGATGGACTTCTGTGGAATATGTCACACCCAAGTGTCACACTATCCTGAACCCTCTCAGCTTATTCATTGCTTCCCTCGAATCAAAGGACATGTAGAAGAGCAGAGAGAAGTTATATACTGTAGTTAAATACAATTTTGTATAATAAATGGACTTACAAAACCTGTTGATTGCACAGATCTATATAGGTTCTAATGGTTATATGAACATTCTGTCTTGGCTACTATCAGCTGGTGGCAGTAGCCAACCAAACAAGACTAAAACATGGGCTCATAGACAACTTTCAGGGTAAAGAAACAGTTGTATTATCAACACATTTATTCAGTCATTAGTGTGAACTACCTCTTTAAAGTCTCCAGTGAAGATGAATCAGGGTGCTGACTAGGGAATGTGTGATTGAGCTGAGTCATCTGGGCCAGAGCTGTAGTCATATGGACCCCACCCATTAGATGTATGCTCAGGTTACAACTCAAAGACCACCAGTCACTCACTCACTATTGGCATCAAGGTTAGACAAGGAGAGGAATGGGAGTGTGTGCGCGTGTCTTCAACAGTTCTCAGACTGCTATGGAGACAAATCGATAAGGCAATCTCCCCAGAAATCCCAATAACCTTTTAATTATTTTTGGGCTGGTGTTTCTGATGATTCACTGGAGTTGTAGAGATACTTAGGTTCACAGTGAATTTTCTGAGTTAAAAATCACTGTTAGCCAGCCTAACTATTAATGACTGGGTATTAAATACAGATAGTACATAGAATTCATACTTTTACTCAAGGAGTTAATTATACACACATACAGTCCAGCAGATTTCTTATCTTATCGACACTATGGCAAAGATGCTGATAATTTAAAGTCTGCTTTGACCTGTAGAGATCTCTTCCACCACTCTGTTGTATAATTTATATAATCTGCATCTATGGCGTGTACAGAACTGTCTCTCGGGTATATGTCTTGGCACCGTTTACACATCTGACATGACGCCCACAACACAGAGTAACAGTAAACCAGTAAAACACTGTGACTAAGACTGGAATAACTGAACTACTGACTCTGCTACTAGAGAGAAAACACAATAGGCCTCTATGGAAACCAACAGTCATACCGTTCATCACCACAGGGTATATTGTCTATTGTATCTTTTTAAATTATATAAAAATATCACTCATTAGATTAACACAAATGTTTTTACTTACAGTGTGATCTCTCTCCACTCTATCGATGACAGAACACTCTCTGTACAGATTCCCTGGTGAGTGTGTGTGTGCATGTGTGTGTTCAGCTCATCAGTAACAGCAGAGTGGGCAGTGGGAGCTACAATCTCTCTCTACACTATACTACTGTACAACCTGCAGTATCCTCGGATCAACACTGTTGCTTTCCCCCAGAGCTGAGGATATTTGTGTGGTAGTGTGTGTGAAGCCTGAGGGTGTTGCTCCTCCACCTGGGAGTAGAGTAAATACGTCACAGGGTATAGAGGCAGAGGGGCTGTGGCTGGTTGGCACAACACTATAGACAAGCAGAGCATGTCTGCAAGTGTGCCCATGTAAGTGTGTGTGTGCGCGTGTGTTGAATTACAGTGGGGAAAAAAAGTATTTAGTCAGCCACCAATGGTGCATGTTCTCCCACTTAAAAAGATGAGAGAGGCCTGTCATTTTCATCATAGGTACACGTCAAATATGACAGACAAATTGAGAAAAAAAATTCCAGAAAATCACATTGTAGGATTTTTTATGAATTTATTTGCAAATTATGGTGGAAAATAAGTATTTGGTCACCTACAAACAAGCAAGATTTCTGGCTCTCACAGACCTGTAACTTCTTCTTTAAGAGGCTCCTCTGTCCTCCACTCGTTACCTGTATTAATGGCACCTGTTTGAACTTGTTATCAGTATAAAAGACACCTGTCCACAACCTCAAACAGTCACACTCCAAACTCCACTATGGCCAAGACCAAAGAGCTGTCAAAGGACACCAGAAACAAAATTGTAGACCTGCACCAGGCTGGGAAGACTGAATCTGCAATAGGTAAGCAGCTTGGTTTGAAGAAATCAACTGTGGGAGCAATTATTAGGAAATGGAAGACATACAAGACCACTGATAATCTCCCTTGATCTGGGGCTCCACGCAAGATCTCACCCCGTGGGGTCAAAATGATCACAAGAACGGTGAGCAAAAATCCCAGAACCACACGGGGGGACCTAATGAATGACCTGCAGAGAGCTGGGACCAAAGTAACAAAGCCTACCATCAGTAACACACTACGCCAACAGGGACTCAAATCCTGCAGTGCCAGACGTGTCCCCCTGCTTAAGCCAGTAGATGTCCAGGCCCGTCTGAAGTTTGCTAGAGTGCATTTGGATGATCCAGAAGAGGATTGGGAGAATGTCATATGGTCAGATGAAACCAAAATATAACTTTTTGGTAAAAACTTAACTCGTCGTGTTTGGAGGACAAAGAATGCTGAGTTGCATCCAAAGAACACCATACCTACTGTGAAGCATGGGGGTGGAAACATCATGCTTTGGGGCTGTTTTTCTGCAAAGGGACCAGGACGACTGATCCGTGTAAAGAAAAGAATGAATGGGGTCATGTATCGTGAGATTTTGAGTGAAAACCTCCTTCCATCAGCAAGGGCATTGAAGATGAAACGTGGCTGGGTCTTTCAGCATGACAATGATCCCAAACACACCGCCCGGGCAACGAAGGAGTGGCTTCGTAAGAAGCATTTCAAGGTCCTGGAGTGGCCTAGCCAGTCTCCAGATCTCAACCCCATAGAAAATCTTTGGAGGGAGTTGAAAGTCTGTGTTGCCCAGCGACAGCCCCAAAACATCACTGCTCTAGAGGAGATCTGCATGGAGGAATGGGCCAAAATACCAGAAACAGTGTGTGAAAACCTTGTGAAGACTTACAGAAAACGTTTGACCTGTGTCATTGACAATAAAGTGTGTATAACAAAGTATTGAGAAACTTTTGTTATTGACCAAATACTTATTTTCCACCATAATTTGCAAATAAATTCATAAAAAATCCTACAATGTGTTATTCTGGATTTTTTTTCTCATTTTGTCTGTCATAGTTGACGTGTACCTATGATGAAAATTACAGGCCTCTCTCATCTTTTTAAGTGGGAGAACTTGCACAATTGGTGGCTGACTAAATACTTTTTTCCCCCACTATATATATATAAATAAATAAATAAATAAATACCATTTTTTTTTTTTTTTTGGAACTGCCCTTCCTGAAAAACATGTTGGAAAAAATGACACCTTAAATTCCTATTACTAACAACTAAACATTTTTTTTTTTTACAACTGGATGTTTATTTAGGAAATAACAGATCTCTACCAATCGGTAGAGAACTCAAAAGAAGGTCATAACAGCAATGCCATATTAGAATGGTAATTTGCATAGCATTTTTACTCATGTCAACAATATTTAAAAAATTACTTTAGGTCTGCTTCAATGGCTTTTATAAGTAGGAAAGCATTGTTAAAGAAGAACTGATGTCAAATGTTTACTAATTATGGTAATTTTGTATGTCCAAATATGAATATTCAATCACATTGAAATTAATGTATTTTCAGGTGGTGTACAGTGAGGGAAAACTGTTTTGATCACCTGCTGATTTTGTATGTTTGCCCACTGACAAAGAAATTATCAGTCTATAATTTTAATGGTAGGTTTATTTGAACAGTGAGAGACAGAATAATAACAAAAAAATCCAGAAAAACGCATGTCAAAAATTGTATACATTGATTTGCATTTTAATGAGGGAAATAAGTATTTGACCCCCTCTCAATCAGAAAGATTTCTGGCTCCCAGGTGTCTTTTATACAGGTAACGAGCTGAGATTAGGAGCACACCGAATCTCAGTTTGTTACCTGTATAAAAGACACCTGTCCACAGAAGCAATCAATCAATCAGATTCCAAACTCTCCACCATGGCCAAGACCAAAGAGCTCTCCAAGGATGTTAGGGACAAGATTGTAGACCTACACAAGGCTGGAATGGGCTACAAGACCATCACCAAGCAGCTTGGTGAGAAGGTGACAACAGTTGGTGTGATTATTCGCAAATGGAAGAAACACAAAATAACTGTCAATATCCCTTGGCCTGTGGCTCCATGCAAGATCTCACCTCGTGGAGTTGCAATGATCATGAGAACGGTGAGGAATCAGCCCAGAACTACACGGGAGGATATTGTCAATGATCTCAAGGCAGCTGGGACCATAGTCACCAAGAAAACAATTGGTAACACACGTGAAGGACTGAAATACTGCAGCGCCTGCAAGGTCCCCCTGCTCAAGAAAGCACATATACAGGGCTGTCTGAAGTTTGCCAATGAACATCTGAATGATTCAGAGGAGAACTGGGTGAAAATGTTGTGGTCAGATGAGATGCCTATGACCCCAAGAACACCATCCGAACAGTCAAATATGGAGGTGGAAACATTATGCTTTGGGGGGGTTTTTCTGCTAAGGGGACAGGACAACTTCACTGCTTCAAAGGGACGATGGACGGGGCCATGTACCGTCAAATCTTGGGTGAGAACCTCCTTTCCTCAGCCAGGGCATTGAAAATGTCTCGTGGATGGGTATTCCAGCATGACAATGACCGAAAACACATGGCCAAGGCAACAAAGGAGTGGCTCAAGAAGAAGCACATTAAGGTCCTGGAGTGGCCTAGCCAGTCTCCAGACCTTAATCCCATAGAAAATCTGTGGAAGGAGCTGAAGGTTTGAGTTGCCAAACGTCAGCCTCGAAACCTTAATGACTTGGAGAAGATCTGCAAAGAGGAGTGGGGCAAAATCCCTCCTGAGATGTGTGCAAACCTGGTGGCCAACTACAAGAAACGTCTGACCTCTGTGATTGCCAACAAGGGTTTTGCCACCAAGTACTAAGTCATGTTTTGCAGAGGGGTCAAATACTTATTTCTCTCATTAAAATGCAAATCAATTTATAACATTTTTTACATGCGTTTTTCTGGATTTTTTTGTTGTTATTCTGTCTCTCACTGTTCAAATGAACCTACCATTAAAATTATAGACTGATCATGTCTTTGTCAGTGGGCAAACGTACAAAATCAGCAGGGGATCAAATACTTTTTTCCCTCACTGTATAGTGCAATTTAAGTTAAATTTATTTGCACCAAAAGAAAACAAGTGATAAACAACAATACAGATAAAAACTAATACAAAAATTTATAAAATAAAAGCTGTGTGCAGGTGTGGTTGGAAGCCCAAGGGCTTATATGAAAACCACACCACTGTGACGAGTACTGAGGATACGAAGAGGCAGGACGCAGACGCAGGAATTAACAAGGTCAAGGTTTACTCAAACAATGACAAAGAGAATGAACAAAGACAGAGTACAAGACACAAAGCAAAACAATCACACAACATCCTACAGAACAGTCCAGGGCTAAATAGGGGTAGTGATGAGATGAGGTGCAGGTGCGCTGGAGGTGATTAGGGTGCGTTGGGTTTCCATTCCGGTGTTGCCGAGGTGGTGCGCTCAGACCGGTGGCTCAGTAGACCGGCGAATCAGAGCGCCGGGGGGGAGCAATGGGAGGAGACAGTACCCCCCCCCAGCCAGGAGGACAAGGAATGGGCCGGTCAGGGCGGCGACGGTGGAAGTCCCGAATTAGGTTGGGGTCCAGAACATCCCCAGCCGGAACCCAGCTCCTCTCCTCAGGACCATAACCCTCCCAGTCCACCAGGTAATGGAGCCATCCCCCACGGAACCTGGAGTCCAGCAGATCCCTCACCGCATACGCCGGACTCCCGTCAATGTCCAGGGGCAGAGGAGGCATACCCGGGGGACGGTATCCGCCAGAGGACCAGGAACCACCGGCCTGAGGAGAGACACATGAAAAGTGGGTGAGACACGGTAGTGAGGGGGAAGGAGCATCCGGTACGATACCTCATTTATCTGCCGGAGGACCTTAAACGGCCCCACAAACCGGGAGCTCAGTTTCTTGCAGGGCAGGCGGAGAGGGAGTTCTGCCGACGAATGGCTCTCTGGAGATGGACATGGGTGGCGTCCCAGACCTGTCCGGCCCTGTGGAACCACTTGTCGACAGCGGGCGCATCGGTCTGGCTGAGTGTCCAAGGGGCCAGGGCCGGCTGGTACCCCAGGACACACTGGAAGGGAGTGAGCCCCGTGGAGGAGTGAACGAGGGAGTTCTGGGCATATTCTGCCCAGGGAAGAAACCTCGCCCACTCACCCTGCCGGTCCTGACAGTGGCAACAAAGAAACCTCCCCAGCTCCTGGTTCATGCACTCCACCTGCCCATTAGACTGAGGCCTATACCCGGAAGTGCTTCAAAGGGACGATGGACGGGGCCATGTACCGTCAAATCTTGGGTGAGAACCTCCTTCCCTCAGCCAGGGCATTGAAAATGTGTCGTGGATGGGTATTCCAGCATGACAATGACCGAAAACACACGGCCAAGGCAACATAGTGAGCCCCGTGGAGGAGTGAACGAGGGAGTTCTGGGCATATTCTGCCCAGGGAAGAAACCTCGCCCACTCTCCCTGCCGGTCCTGACAGTGGCAACAAAGAAACCTCCCCAGCTCCTGGTTCATGCACTCCACCTGCCCATTAGACTGAGGCCAATACCCGGAAGTGAGGCTGGCCGTGGCGCCGATCTTCTCCAGGAAAGCCTTCCACACTCGGGAGGTGAATTGGGGGCCACGGTCCGAGACGATGTCCTACGGAAGTCCATAATGCCGGAAGAACTGTTGGAACAGGACCTCAGCAACCTGGAGAGCAGAAGGAAGACCAGTTAGTGGCCAAAAAATTGCATTATTTGGAGAACCGATCTACGTCCACCATGACTGTGGTGAAGCCGTCAGAACGTGGAAGGTCGGTGACAAAGTCTATGGACAGGTGTAACCAATGTCGCTGAGGCACTGGGAGAGGAACTAGTTTGCCTGCCGGGGCATTCTGAGGTGTCTTCGTTTGGTCACATACGGAACAGGAGTTGACATAGCGGGACACTGGTGGGTCAGATAAGCAGGCGGTCCCGGACACTGGTGGGTACATACACGCGCCCCGGAGGGGCGTTGGCAGGCGCCGGGTCCTCCTGAGCAAACGACAGGTGCAACGATGAGAGATGAGGGCAGGATAGGGCCCCCCAGATCCTTCCTTTATCTGGTATGGTGCATCCTGGAGAGTGCGTCAGCTTTCACATTCTGGGATCCTGGGCGGTAGGACAGAATGAATTGAATCGAGTAAGAAATTGGGCCCACCAGGCTTGATGAGAGTTCATCCGTTTCGCTGCCCGTATGTGCTCCAAATTCCGGTGGTCAGTAAGAATCCGGAATGGATGGACTGTGCCCTTCAGCCAGTGTCTCCATTCCTCCAGAGCGAGGACCACCGCCAACAGCTCCCTGTCTCCAACTCCATAGTTCCTCTCTGCGGGGGTAAGCTTTTTTGAGAAAAAGGCACAGGGATACATTTTCTCTGGCTTACCGTGCCGCTGGGAGAGGGTCGCACCCACGCCCTCCTCTGATGCGTCCACCTCCAGGATGAAAGGACAAGAGGGATCTGGGTGTTTTAGGATGTACGCTGTGGTGAACCTCTCCTTCAGCCTCTTGAAGGCATCATCAGCCTCAGGGTTCCAGGTCAGCTTCTGAGGCCCACCCTTAAGGAGAGAGGTGAGCGGGGCGGCTATGGAGCTGAAGGACGTGATGAAACGCCGGTAGAAATAGGTCGAAGCCCAGGAAGCTCTGTAGGCCCTTGATGGTGGTGGGAACTGGCCATGACCTGACGGCGTCCATCTTCACTCCTTCCATGAACACCCCCTGAGGACTGATCCTGTATCCTAGGAAGGAGATGGCCTGTTGGTGGAATTTGCATTTTTCCCCCTTCACCAACAGGCTGTGTTCCCGGAGGCGGAGTAGGACAGCTCGGATGTCCCTGAAGTGCTCCTCGAACGTAGCCGAGTAGATCAGGATATCGTCGATGTACACCACCACCTGTCTACTCAGCATGTCCCGGAACACGTAATTGATGGGAGGACTGGAACACAGTTGGTGCGTTGGCGAGGCCGTAGGGCATGACGCAGTATTCATAGTGGCCTGAGGTAGTGCTGAATGCCGTCTTCCACTTGTCTCTATCCCGGATTCGGATCAGGTTGTAGGCACTCCTCAGGTCCATCTTGGTAAAGTACCGGGCCCCTCGTAGCTGCTCGATGGCCGATGGAACCAGAGGGATGGGGTACCGGTACTTGGTAGTGACTGCATTCAGCCCCCTGTAGTCAATGCATGGTCTCAGTCCTCCGTCTTTTTTGGCCACGAAGAAGAAGCTGGCGGAGGCAGGAGAGGTAGAGCGTCTGTGTCAGGGTCTCCGCCACATACAGTTAAAGTCGGAAGTTTACATACACCTTAGCCAAATACATATAAACTCTGTTTTTCACAATTCCTGACATTTAATCCTAGTAAAATTCCCTGTCTTAGGTCAGTTAGGATCACCACTTTATTTTAAGAATGTGAAATATCAGAATAATAGTAGAAAGAATGATTTATTTCAGCTTGTATTTCTTTCATCACATTCCCAGTGGGTCAGAAGTTTACATACACTCAATTAGTATTTGGTAGCATTGCCTTTAAATTGTTTAACTTGGGTCAAATGTTTTGGGTAGCCTTCCACAAGCTTCCCACAATAAGTTGGGTGAGTTTTTGGCCCATTCCTCCTGACAGAGCTGGTGTAACTGAGTCAGATTTGTAGGCCTCCTTGCTCGCACACGCTTTTTCAGTTCTGCCCACACATTTTCTATAGGATTGAGGTCACGGCTTTGTGATGGCCACTCCAATACCGTGACTTTGTTGTCCTTAAGCCATTTTGCCACAACTTTGGAAGTATGCTTGGGGTTATTGTCCTTTTGTTGTCCTTAAGACCCATTTGCGACCAAGCTTTAACTTCCTGACTGATGTCTTGAGATGTTGTTTCAATATATTCACATAATTTTCCTTCCTCATGATGCCATCTATTTTGTGAAGTGCACCAGTCCTTCCTGCAGCAAAGCACCCCCACAGCATGATGCTGCCACCCCCGTGCTTCACGTTGGGATGGTGTTCTTCAGCTTGCAAGTACCCCCTTTTTCCTCCAAACATAACGATGGTCATTATGGCCAAACAGTTCTATTTTTGTTTCATCAGACCAGAGGACATTTCTCCAAAAAGTAAGATCTTTGTCCCCATGTGCAGTTGCAAACTGAAGTCTGGCTTTTTTATTGTTGACTTGTTTTGGAGCAGTGGCTTCTTCCTTGCTGAGCGGCCTTTCAGGTTATGTTGATATAGGACTCGTTTTACTGTGGATATAAATACTTTTGTACCTGTTTCCTCCAGCATCTTCACAAGGTCCTGTGCTGTTTTTCTGGGATTGATTTGCACTTTTCGCACCAAAGTACGTTCATCTCTAGGATACAGAACGCGTCTCCTTCCTGAGCGGTATGACTGCTGCGTGGTCCCACGGTGTTTATACTTGCGTACTATTGTTTGTACAGATGAACGTGGTACCTTCAGGCGTTTGGAAAATGCTCCCAAGGATGAACCAGACTTGTGGAGGTCTACAATTATTTTTCTGAGGTCTTGGCTGATTTCTTTTGATTTTCCCATGATGTCAAGCATAGAGGCACTGAGTTTGAAGGTAGGCCTTGAAATACATTCACAGGTACACCTCCAATTGACTCAAATGATGTCAATTAGCCCATCAGAAGCTTCTAAAGCCATGACATTATTTTCTGGATGGAGTGCCAAGTCTAGGTCCAAAAGGCTTCTTAACAGCTTCTACCCCTAAGCCATAACACTCCTGAACAGCTAATCAAATGGCTACCGGACTATTTGCATTGTCCCCCCCCACCCCTCTTTTTACGCTGCTGCTACTCTATGTTTATTATCTATGCATAGTCACTTTACCTCTACCTACATGTACTGTACATATTACCTGAATTACCTCGACTAACCTGTGCCCTCTCACATTGACTCTGTACCGGTACCCCCTGTATATAGCCTCCCTACTGTTATTCTACTGCTGCTCTTTAATTTATTTTTATTTTTCTATTTTTCTTATTTTTTTATTTTTACTTATGTGTTTTTTAATTAACACTTATTTTTCTTAAAATCTGCATTGTTGGTAAGCAAGCATTTCACTGTAAGGTTTACACCTGTTGTATTCGGGCATGTGACAAATAAAATATGATTTGACATGATTTGGTAATATTTCATGATCAATCGTGTCAAAAGCTTTGGATAAATCTAAAAAGATGCCAAGAGCGTATTCATTGTTAAGGGCTGTAAATATCTTATCCACAAGTTGCAAAAGAGCCATATCTGTGGAGTAGTTTTTACGAAAACCATATTGGTGCTCATATAGAATACAGTGCTGATTTAAATGTTTCAACATTTCCTGTGTGGTTCAGTTGGTAGAGCATGGCGCTCACAATGCGAATGTTGTGGGTTTGATTCCCACGGGGGACCAATATGAAAAATGTGTGCACTCACTACTATAAGTTGTTCTGGATAAGAGTTTCTACTAACATTTCCATCTGTTTTCTAACATTTCTTTAACAGAGAGGAACCCACAAATGTCAATGTTCCCTCAAAATGGTTTTCTTACATTTCTAATGAACCAGGTTCTTCCACCATGTTTACCACATGTTCAGACTACATTTTGAGAAAATATATGCAGCCAGGTCACCCGTGAGTCAGTATTCAACGTTCATCCATGTCTGAGGATGTCAGGAGATAATGTGGAAATCGGCCAATAGGGGTATCAGTGAGCGCAGTCACATTAACGTAAGTTTTGGTTTTGCTAGGGCATTGTGGACAGGGATGGTGGATGGGCGTAAGAATCTGCCTCTGTTTCCAAAGGTTACAAGTTTGATATTAAGTTGTTTTAGATGTTTTTGTTTTAAGCCTATCCCAAACCTTTACCCTTAGCTTAACCATTCCGAGTTAATGCCTTACCTTAAGAATTTGGAGTTAATGACTGAACATAACCCTAACCTTAAAAGTTCAAAGTTAATTGGTCGCATACACATATTTAGTCAATGTTATTGTGGGTGTAGTGAAATGCGTGTGTTCCTAGCTCCAACAGTGCAGTAATATCTAACAATATGAAACAATACACAAATATCTAAAAAGTAAAATAATTTAATTATGAAATATATAAATATTAGGATGAGCAATTTCGGAGTCCGAAGTGTATATATATATATATATAAATTGTAACAATTTAAAAATGTATGCTTTTTAGTTAAAACTATACTAAATATAATCATGTCACCAAATAATTGATTAAAACACACTATTTTGCAACAAATTTCTACAGTAGCCTCAACAGCACTCTACAGGGTAGCACCATGGTGTAGCCGGAGGACAGCTAGCTTCCGTCCTCCTCTGGGTACATTGACTTCAATACAAAACCTAAGAGGCTCATGGTTCTCACCCCTTCCATAGACTTACAAAGTAATTATGACAACTTCCGGAGGACGTACCCCATCCTATCAGAGCTCTTGCAGCATGAACTGACATGTTGTCCACCCAATCAAAGGATCAGAAAGTGAATGTGTTACTGAAAACATAAGCTACAGCTAGCTAGCACTGCAGTGCATAAAATGTGTTAAGTAGTTGACTCAAAGAGAGAGAAAGACAATAGTTGAACAGTTTTTGAACAAATTAATTTATTCCAAAATGAAGGAGAAGCAAGAGAGAGAGAGAGAAAGAGATTTAGTCTTTTTTTTTTCACTTTCAGATTCAATTACTTATCTAGCAAATGCAGCTAGCTAGTTTAGCCTACTCAAACACCCTGCTCAAAGAAAGGGATGCTATGTTAGCTAGCTGGCTATGAGTATATAAATAATGGAAAAGTGGTGTGTGCATATGTATTCACCCCCTTTGCTATGAAGCCCCTAAATAAGATCTGGTGCAACCAATTACTTTCAGAAGTCAAATAATTAGTTAAATAAAGTCCACCTGTGTGCAATCTAAGTGTCACATGATCTCAGTATATATCCACCTGTTCTGAAAGGCCCCAGAGTCTGCAACACCACTAAGCAAGGGGCACCACCAAGCAAGCGGCACCATGAAGACCAAGGAGCTCTCCAAACAGGTCAGGGACAAAGTTGTGGAGAAGTACAGATCAGGATTGGGTTATAAAAATATATCAGAAACTTTGAACATCACACGGAGCACCATTTAATCCATATTAAAAAATTGAAAGAATATGGCACCAAAACAAACCTGCCAAGAGAGGGCCGCCCACCAAAACTCACGGACCAGGCAATGGGGCATTAATCAGAGAGGCAACAAAGAGACCAAAGATAACCATGAAGGAGCTGCAAAACTCCACAGCGGAGATTGGAGTCCATAAGACCACTTTAAGCCGTACACTCCACAGAGCTGGGCTTTACGGAAGAGTGGCCAGAAAAAAGCCATTGCTTAAAGAAAAAAATAAGCAAACACGTTTGGTGTTCGCCAAAAGCCATGTGGGAGACTCCCCAAACATATGAAAGAAAGTACTCTGGTCAGATGAGACTAAAATTGAGCTGTTTGACCATCAAGGAAAACGCTATGTCTGGCGCTGTCACGATCGTTTATGGAAGAAACGGACCAAGGCGCAGCGTGATAAGCGTACATTTTATTAAGTACTAAACTCACGACAAAACAACAAACAAACGAAATGTGAAGTCCTAGGTTACACAAAACAAACCTTAACGGAACAAGATCCCACACCGACTAGTGCCAAACAGGCTGCCTAAGTATGGTCCCCAATCAGAGACAACGAGCTACAGCTGCCTCTGATTGGGAACCACCCTGGCCAACATAGATCTACACGATCTAGAAAACACAACATAGAAAATATGACATAGAAACTCCACACCCTGGCTCAACATTTAAGAGTCCCCAGAGCCAGGGCGTGACAGGCGCAAACCCAACACCTCTCATCACCCCGAGAACACTATCCCCACAGTGAAGCATGGTGGTGGCATCATCATGCTGTGGGAATGTTTTTCATCGGCAGGGACTGGGAAACTGGTTAGAATTGAAGGAATGATGGATAGCGCTAAATAATGGGAAATACTTGAGGGAAACCTGTTTCAGTCTTCCAGAGATTTGAGACTGGGATGGAGGTTCACCTTCCAGCAGGACAATGACCCTAAGCATACTGCTAAAGCAACACTAGAGTGGTTTAAGGGGAAACATTTAAATGTCTTGGAATGCCCTAGTCAAAGCCCAGACCTCAATCCAATTGAGAATCTGTGGTATGACTTAAGGATTGCTGTACACCAGTGGAACCCATCCAACTTGAAGGAGCTGGAGCGGTTTTGCCTTAAAGAATGGGCAAAAATCCTTGTGGCTAGATGTGCCAAGCTTATAGAGACATACCCCAAGAGACTTGCAGCTGTAATTGCTGCAAAAGGAGGCAATTACAGCTAACAGTCTCTGGGGGGGACCGTGCAAGGCGGTGTTGAATGTGTCACTGTCTGTCGATGTGTCACTGTCTGTCAGCTAATGTTTTTCTCTCAACCTGTGTGCACCTACGTTGCAAACTTTCATTCATACTCTCGGTTCTAGCAACCTCATGATAGGTACAGGGATAATTAGAGTATCATGTAGTAGCCTAAACATATCACTGTTACATTGAGCTGGGTGAATGGAATATGAATGACAGCCATCCAATATGCTGTAACAGAAATAACCATGCTCATGAAAAAAATGAATTGTCCATAAGTTGCACTGACCACCACTGATATATATATATATATATATATATATATATATATACACACTGCTCAAAAAAGTAAAGGTAACACTTAAACAACACAATGTAACTCCAAGTCAATCACACTTCTGTGAAATCAAACTGTCCACTTAGGAAGCAACACTGATTGACAATATATTTCACATGCTGTTGTGCAAATGGAAAAGACAACAGGTGGAAATTATAGGCAATTAGCAAGACCCCCCCAATAAAGGACTGGTTTTGCAGGTGGTGACCACAGACCACTTCTCAGTTCCTATGCTTCCTGGCTGATGTTTTGGTCACTTTTGAATGCTGGCAGTGCTTTCACTCTAGTGGTAGCATGAGATGGAGTCTACAACCCACACAAGTGGCTCAGGTAGTGCAGCTCATCCAGGATGGCACATCAATGCGAGCTGTGGCAAGAAGGTTTGCTGTGTCTGTCAGCGTAGTGTCCAGAGCATGGAGGCGCTACCAGGAGACAGGCCAGTACATCAGGAGACGTGGAGGAGGCCGTAGGAGGGCAACAAGTTGGCGGATGCTTTAGTCCAGGTCTGGGAGGAGATTCCTCAGGAGACCATCCGCCACCTCATCAGGAGCATGCCCAGGCGTTGTAGGGAGGTCATACAGGCACGTGGAGGTCACACACATTACTGAGCCTCATTATGACTTGTTTTAAGGACATTACATCAAAGTTGGATCAGCCTGTAGTGTGGTTTTCCACTTTAATTTTGAGGGTGACTCCAAATCCAGACCCCCATGGGTTGATAAATTTTATTTCCATTGATAATTCTTGTGTGATTTTGTTGTCAGCACATTCAACTATGTAAAGAAAAAAGTATTTAATAAGATTATTTCATTCATTCAGATCTAGGATGTGTTATTTTAGTGTTCCCTTTATGTTTTTGAGCAGTGTATATATATATATATATATATATATATATATATATATATATATATATACACACTACTGGTCAAAAGTTTTAGAACACCTACTCATTCAAGGGTACATTGTAGAATAATAGTGAAGATATCAAAACTATGAAATAACACATATGGAATCATTTAGTAACCAAAAAAGTGTTAAACAAATAGCCACCCTTTGGAGGAGGTGTTATGGTGTGGGGGTGCTTTGCTGGTGACACTGTCTATGATTTATTTAGAATTCAAGGCACACTTAAGCAGCATGACTACCACAGCATTCTGCAGAGATACGCCATCCCATCTGGTTTGGGCTTAGTGGGACTATCATTTTTTTTTCAACAGGACAACGACCCAACACACCTCCAGGCTGTGTTAGGGCTATTCTACCAAGAAGGAGAGTGATGGAGTGCTGCATCAAATGACCTGGCCTCCACAATCCCCCGACCTCAACCAAATTGAGATGGTTTGGGATGAGTCGGACCGTAGAGTGAAGGAAAAGCAGCCAACAAGTGCTCAGCATATGTGGGAACTCCTTCAAGACTGTTGGAACAGCATTCCAGGTGAAGCTGGTTGAGAGAACGCCCAGAGTGTGCAAAGCTGTCATCAAGGCAAAGGGCGGCTAATGGAAGAATCTCAAATATAAAATACATTTTGATTTGTTTAACACTTGTTTGGTTACTACATGATTCCACATATGTTATTTCATAGTTTTGACGTCTTCACTATTATAAAATAAAGAAAAACCCTTGAATGAGTAGGTGTGTCCAAACTTTTGACTGATAGTGTATATTTTATTTATTTATTTCAACTTTATTTAACCAGGTAAGCCAGTTGAGAACAAGTTTTCATTTACAACTGCGACCTGGCCAAGATAAAGCAAAGCAGTGCGATAAAAACAACAAACACAGAGTTACATATGGAATAAACAAAATGTACAGTCAATAACACAATAGAAAATCTATATACAGTGTGTGCAAATGTAGTAAGTTATGGAGGTAAGGCAATAAATAGGCCATAGTGCAAAATAATTACAATTTAGTATTAACACTGGAGTGATAGATGTGCAGAAGATGACGTGCAAATAGAGATACTGGGGTGCAAATGAGCAAAATAAAATAACAATGTAAATAACAATATGGGGGTATGAGGTAGTTGGGTGGGCTAATTACAGATGGGCTGTGTACAGGTGCAGTGATCGGTAAGCTGCTCTGACAACTGATGCTTAAAGATAGTGAGGGAGATAATTGTCTCCAGCTTCAGAGATTTTTGCAGTTCATTCCAGTCATTTGCAGCAGAGAACTGGAAGGAATGGCGGCCAAAGGAGGTGTTGGCTTTGGGGATGACCAGTGAGATATACCTGCTGGAACGCATACTACGGGTGGGTGTTGCTATGGTGACCAATGAGCTAAGATAAGGCGGGATTTGCCTAGAAGAGATTTATAGATGACCTGGAGCCAGTGGGTTTGGCGACGAATATGTAGTGAGGGCCAGCCAACAAGAGTGTACAGGTCACAATGGTGGATAGTATATGGGGCTTTGGTGACAAAACGGATGGCACTGTGATAGACTACATCCAATTTGCTGAGTAGAGTGTTGGAAGCTATTTTGTAAATGACATCGCCGAAGTCAAGGATCGGTAGGATAGTCCGTTTTACGAGGGCATGTTTAGCAGCATGAGTGAAGGAGGCTTTGTTGCGAAATAGGAAGCTGATTCTAGATATACTGTAAATGATGGGATGTATAGACATTATGGACAGTATATGGATAGAATATGTTGTATATATAAGGGGGGGTAGAAGGATTACTTTATCCTATCCCAGGTATTCCTTAAAGAGGTGGGGTTTCAAGTGTCTCCGGAAGGTGGTGAGTGACTCCGCTGTCCTGGCGTCATGAGGGAGCTTGTTCCACCATTGGGGTGCCAGAGCAGCGAACAGTTTTGACTGGGCTGAGCGGGAACTGTGCTTCCGCAGAGGTAGGGGGGCCAGCAGGCCAGAAGTGGATGAACGCAATGCCCTCGTTTGGGTGTAGGGACTGATCAGAGCCTGAAGGTACGGAGGTGCCGTTCCCCTCACAGCTCCGTAGGCAAGCACCATGGTCTTGTAGCAGATGCGAGCTTCAACTGGAAGCCAGTGGAGTGTGCGGATGAGTGGGGTAATGTGAGAGAACTTGGGAAGGTTGAACACCAGACGGGCTGCGGCATTCTGGATGAGTTGTAGAGGTTTAATGGCACAGGCAGGGAGCCCAGCCAACAGCGAGTTGCAGTAATCCAGACGGGAGATGACAAGTGCCTGGATTAGGACCTGTGCCGCTTCCTGTGTAAGGCAGGGTCGTACTCTCCGAATGTTGTAGAGCATGAACCTACAGGATCGGGTCACCGCCTTGATGTTAGCAGAGAACGACAGGGTGTTGTCCAGGGTCACGCCAAGGCACTTTGCACTCTGGGAGGAGGACACAACGGAGTTGTCAACCGTGATGGTGAGATCATGGAACGAGCAGTCCTTCCCCAGGAGGAAGAGCAGCTCCGTCTTGCCGAGGTTCAGCTTGAGGTGGTGATCCGTCATCCACACTGATATGTCAGTCAGACATGCAGAGATGCGATTCACCACCTGGTTATCAGAAAGGGGAAATGAGAAGATTAGTTGTGTGTCGTCTGCGTAGCAATGATTGGAGAGGCCATGTGAGGATATGACAGAGCCAAGTGACTTGGTGTATAGTGAGAATAGGAGAGGGCCTAGAACTGAGCCCTGGGGGACACCAGTGGTGAGAGCACGTGGTGCGGAGACAGCTTCTCGCCATGCCACTTGGTAGGAGCGACCGGTCAGGTAGGACGCAATCCAAGAGTGAGCCGCGCCAGAGATGCCCAACTCGGAGAGGGTGGAGAGGAGGATCTGATGGTTCACAGTATCAAAGGCAGCAGACAGGTCTAGAAGGAAAAGAGCAGAGGAGAGAGAGTAAGCTTTAGCAGTGCGGAGAGCCTCCGTGACATAGAGAAGAGCAGTCTCAGTTGAATGACCAGTCTTGAAACCTGACTGGTTTGGATCAAGAAGGTCATTCTGAAAGAGATAGCAAGAGAGTTGGCTAAAGACGGCATGCTCAAGAGTTTTGGAGAGAAAAGAAAGAAGGGATACTGGTCTGTAGTTGTTGACATCAGAGGGATCGAGTGTTGGTTTTTTGAGAAGGGGTGCAACTCTCGCTCTCTTGAAGACGGAAGGGACATAGCCAGCGGTCAAGGATGAGTTGATGAGCGAGGTGAGGTAAGGGAGAAAGTCACCGGAGATGGTCTGGAGAAGAGAGGAGGGGATAGGGTCAAGCGGGCAGGTTGTTGGGCGGCCGGCCGTCACAAGTCGCAAGATTTCATCTGGAGAGAGAGGGGAGAAAGAAGTCAAAGCATAGCGTAGGGCAGTGTGAGCAGGCCCTACGCTCATCTGAAGGATTGAGCAGAGGGAAGAGATGATAGGATGGAAGAGGAGAGAGTAGCGGGAGAGAGAGAGCGAAGGTTGTGACGGCGCATTACCATCTGAGTAGGGGCAGAGTGAGTAGTGTTGGAGGAGAGCGAGAGAGAAAAGGATACAAAGTAGTGGTCGGAGACATGGAGGGGAGTTGCAGTGAGATTAGTAGAAGAACAGCATCAAGTAAAGATGAGGTCAAGCATATTGCCTGCCATGTGAGTAGGGGGGACGGTGAGAGGGTGAGGTCAAAAGAGGAGAGGAGTGGAAAGAAGGAGGCAGAGAGAAATGAGTCAAAGGTAGACGTAGGGAGGTTGAAGGAAAGGAACTTATCAAGGTGTCAAGCTCATTGATGAACTCTCCAAGGGAACCTGGAGGGCGATAAATGACAAGGATGTTAAGCTTGAATGGGCTAGTGACTGTGACAGCATGGAATTCAAATGAGGAGATAGACAGATGGGTCAGGGGAAAAAGAGAGAATGTCCACTTGGGAGAGATGAGGATTCCTGTGCCACCACCCCGCTGACCAGATGCTCTCGGGGTATGCGAGAACAAATGGTCAGACGAGGAGAGAGCAGTAGGAGTAGCAGTGTTTTCAGTAGTAATCCATGTTTCCGTCAGCGCCAAGAAGTCGAGAGCCTGGAGGGTAGCATAGGCTGAGATGAACCCTGCCTTGTTGGCCGCAGAATGGCAGTTCCAGAGGCTGCCGGAAACCTGGAACCCCACGTGGGTCGTGCGTGTAGGGACCACCAGGTTAGAGAGGCAGCAGCCACGCGGTGTGAGGCGTTTGTATAGCCTGTGCGGAGAGGAGAGAACAGGGATAGACAGAAGCATAGTTGACAGGCTACATAAAATGGCTACAATAATGCAAAGGAGATCGGAATGAAATGAACTAAACATCTGGGAAAGCGAGAGAGCGGGGCCTCCCTCACTTACGTTTCACTGAAACACCCAAATATAACTCTCCCAACTTCCACCTCAGAAACTATAATTGTTGTAAACTACAGCGGTTCAATGTTTTCTAGGAATAGACTAACTTAGTTTATTCAGCTAGCTAACTTGGTACAGTATTCTTCCGTGAAAACCGTCCAGGGCACCTAGTCATACGACGCCACAGCCAACTAGCACGCCGGCATCCAACAACACAGTTTAGCACCAATACTCGGCCACAACAAACCACCAGTGTGTCAATACGCCAAGCAGATCATTCGTGTCCATGTCTAACGTTGTGGATTAGTCCCGACAGCTTGAGCGAGTCCGTCGTCAACTTATTCAGCCAGTTAGTTAGCTAGAATAGTTAGCATACTAGCTAGCCATTGCTTTCTGCCAACGAAGAAACCCGTCCTCCCCCGGCACGAACACACAGAGAGAGCCAAGCTAATGTTAACTAGTCACCTATGTCCCGAATTCCCTTGAACGACTCTGGCTACCAGTATGTAAAAACAACACACAAATGTAGGTTATAACTTACCCCTAGCAGCTACTGTTAGCTAGCCAAGTGCAAAGCTAGCCACTGAATCGATTCAGCCAGTTCGCGTCTGTTCGCTAGGTCGTTCCAGCTATTGTTTAGTAGCTATCCAGGTAGCAACAAGCTAGCTACATTTCGAGCACAGTAGCTACTTACTACCTAACGTTAACGCTTCAGACAATGAGGTTAGAAAAACAGCTGAATGGTAGGCATTATTGTATGTAATTATTGTATGCAGCTAACTGGCGTAATTACAGGTACTCTCAGGCGTGAAACAACTATCCACAGTTGCTAATAGTTACCAGTAGCTACCTGCTAGCTAGTCCAGGTAGTGGGTTAGCTAGCTTCGTGCTTCACCGGGCTCAGCCGAATACAATACTTACCTACAATAATTACATACAACAACCCACGATAACTACCTACAATACCTAACTACAATCTAAATACATAGTTTAAGCTTTACTCGACAAAGCCAAAACTATGTATATAAGCCATATAAGCCAAGCTTACCTCCCGCCAGAGAGAGACACAACCTCACCCGACGAATTGATTGTTCACTAATTGATTGTTCTTCACTGCGGCCCCGTCGATGTGGATAGGGGCGTGCTCCCTCTGCTATCTCCTGAAGTTCACGATCAGCTCCTTCATTTTATTGACGTTGAGGGAGAGGTTATTTTCCTGGCCTCACTCTGCCAGGGCCCTCACTCCCTCCCTGTAGGCTGTCTCGTCATTGTTGGTAATCAGGCCTACCACTGTTGTAAATTGAGGAGAGAAATGAAACATAGCAATAGAAAATGACTTCAATTATCAATCCCTGAGACAGTGAGAGACCAAACTTCTGACCTTGGGATACAGTTGAAGTCGGAAGTTTACATACACCTTAGCCAAATACATTTAAACTCAGTTTTTCACAATTCCTGACATTTAATGCTAGTAAAAATTCCCTGTCTTAGGTAAGTTAGGATCACCACTTTATTTTAAGAATATGAAATGTCAGAATAATAGTAGAGAGAATGATTTATTTCAGCTTTCATCACATTCCCAGTGGGTCAGAAGTTTACATACACTCAATTAGTATTTGGTAGCATTGCCTTTAAATTGTTTAACTTGTAAACGTTTCGGGTAGCCTTCCACAAGCTTCCCACAATAAGTTGGTTGAAATTTGGCCCATTCCTCCTGACAGAGCTGGTGTAACTGAGTCAGGTTTGTAGGCATCCTTGCTCGCACACGCTTTTTCAGTTCTGCCCACAAATCTTCTATAGGATTGAGGTCAGGGCTTTGTGATGGCCACTCCAAAACCTTGACTTTGTTGTCCTTAAGCCATTTTGCCACAACTTTGGAAGTATGCTTGGGGTCATTGTCCATTTGGAAGACCCATTTGCTGTTCTGTCAGTCTGTTAGGCCTACTGCTGCTAGGTAGCTCTCTCTCTGCTCTTCCCCTCCCCTCTGTCTGTCCTTGATTGCAGGAGTGAAGTCTGGTGTGCGGGAGTCAGGGTTCCAGCTGCAGCTCATTCACCATAATCACCTCAGCCTTTAAGACCCAGTCAAACTTGCCACTCATCGTCAGATCATAGTCAAGACGACCATGTTAGTCTCGCTGCCGACTCAACCTGTTTGTTTTCGCTCTTTGTGTTTTTTGGCCTGTTCTATTTACTTTTCTCCTGTGCCACAGATTATTGGAACCTGACTCCTGCCTCCGCTTCACTCCTGCCACCACCATCCTGCTTTCCACTACCGGACCTCCCTTTTGGACTCACCACGGACACTAGGACATTACGGTACCACACCTGCTCTGACCTGGATCTGTTACCCTCCCTGTAGCCTGGACTTGCTCTTCCCCTATTATTGGAAACCTGGACAACTTGAACATTGTAAATAAACCTGTTAAACCTTCTCTGGCCCGGTGTAGTTGTCTGCATTTGGGTTCAAATCCAGTTTAATCATGACACAGTCTGGTGTGTCTCATGTTAGCATGGAAGCCCTCTGCAGATCTGGATATTTACAACAGCAGCAGAATCACTGTGATAGAGAAAAGCCCTGTCTGGACAGTACATCTATCTGACGGACTGTTAGCAGGGACCTTTGGTTCACTATGGAGGACAGAAAACCAAGAGGTAACAAGGATCAGTACACTATAAGGCTGCTGACCAAGTGGCAGTCTCAGTATGATAACACACACAGCTCTTTCTGATCTGACCTACCTGCCTAGTCCCACTGTTTGTTAATACAACCTGAGAGGGAAACCACAACTGGTTGGTAGAAGACTCTGAACCGCTAGATCAGGGGTCTTTAAACTTTTCTTGCCCAGGGACCCCCACCCAGGGAAATTGGCAACCCAGGGACCCCCATGATATGTTAGCAAAAAATGTTTTTCCCAGATGTCTTGTCTTATCATCAGATGAATGGTAATGGCAAGGAGAAGTGATCAAGATTTTAAAATGAATAGATTTGGTAGAAAGATTTTCATTATATTGACCTCCCCACATTATAATTGGAAGAGGGAGTGTAAACCTATTTGCTAGAAAGGTAACTCCAAAAAATTTTTCGTTAGTACACTCTAAGGATGGCTGGGTTGTTTGGATGATCCAACTGCTGCGTTAAAGACATTGGGTCAATTAGTTAGGTTGTTTTCTTTAAAAAGAGAAAGGTTGGGTTGTTGATGCTGGGTTATTGATGCTGGGTTATTGAGATATGACCCAGCGGGTCAGATCAGAAGACTGGAGGCGTTGCTTATTAGGGGCGTGGCTTTCAGATAGTTATTTTTGGCAACCCTTGAGCGTAAATGTAATTCTGGTTAATCTGTTCGGATACGAATCATGTAGCAGCCTATGCTGACTAGCGTAGCTAGCATGCTAACATTAGCTAGCTAGCTAATGAAGATACACCATAGTTGTGGGTCTGTAAAATCAAGTAAATGGTACTGAACTCATGACAAAATCATGTTTCGACATTGAAGTGGCTATTGATGTTTTGGTTTGTTTTTTGTTTAGTGACATTGCAAATATCATATTTTTGGCATTTAACTCTGATTTAACTACCAGTATAAACCGGTTTCGGTGTGGCTAGTAGAGGATGACTATAACAGCTGGACCACAGCAAGGCTGGCTGGGTCAGATTGGAAACAGTGCTACTGAGAGACAGACGGTCACACATAGAGTCTCTCCCCATTTGTTTTCAGTTGAACGTTTCGATGAGAAGCTCAGTTTGTGTATCTTTGAACACATTGGTGTTGAGTGGAGACAAAAGGGAAGGATAGTAGAGTGGAATAGTGTATGTGTGTGTCATGTGTATGTCATGTTATTCAACCACTGATGAGTGAACAGCACAAACACAGTGGAATAACATGGAATACTCTCACTTTACACTCCCCCTCCTTTCCTCTTTCTCTCACTTTTCCCTCCCTCCTCACAGGTGGCAGTGATAGGGGACAAAGAGGAGGACAGAGTCTGGTGTTTTTACTCTCACCCACCGTGTCAAACCTGTCAAACACATGGCATGATTATCAACCTGATCCTCACTCCTCAGGGTTCATTCAGAAAACACACACTAATGGCTCAAACACAGTGGAAAGGACCACTTTTGTTGATGTGTGCGTGTGTGTACATATGTGTCTGTGTGTGTGTGTTTGTGCTTATGCACTGTATGTCACAGTGCTGATTTACGCAGACAGCAGGAGTTCCACCTGTCACGCAGTTACAACCAAGACGTCCAGTGGTAAACCTAGTACAGAGTGGTAACACACTTAACACTGAAGGAGAGGGGGAGGAGGGAAAAGAAGAGAGAAAGAGAGAAAAAGGTGGGAGAGGGAATGGTGCCAGAGCTAAGGGAATGGCGCCGGAGAAGATGGCTGCCGTTTTACAGCCCTCAAACCAATTGTAACATTATGTGTGTTTTTCCGCGTTATTTGTAATTTATTCTGTACATAATGTTTCTGCCACCGTCTCTTATGACAAAAAGAGCTTCTGGATATCATGACAGCGATTACTCACCGTGTATTGGACAAAGATTTTTTCTTCAACGAGTCGGACGCAAAGGTTATCCTACAGACACCAGACAAGGCCCAAATCCCCGTCATTCGCATGAGAAAGAGACGGAGATATCGTGGACGTAGGGGTCGGGGTGCTTTGTAAGGATCCGACGGCGAGCGAGTAAACTGCCTCTTCCATCAATCCTATTAGCCAATGTTCAATGATTTGAAAACAAATTGGATGACCTAAGATTAAGGTTATCCTACCAACGGGACATTAAAAACTGTAATATGCTAAGCTACAGGACTGTTTTGCTAGCACAGACTGGAATATGTTCCAGCATTCTTCCGATAGCATTGACGAGTACACCACATCAGTCACTGGCTTCATCAATAAGTGCATCGATGACGTCGTCCCCACAGTGACCGTATGTAAATACCGCAACCAGAAGCTATGGATTACAGGCAATATCCGCACTGAGCTAAAGGGTAGAGCTGCCGCTTTCAAGGAGTGGGACTCTAACCTGGACGCTTATAAGAAATCCCGCTATGCCCTCCGACGAACCATCAAACAGGCAAAGTGTCAATACAGGACTAAGATTGAATCGTACTACACCGGCTCTGATGCTCGTCGGATGTGGCAGGGCTTGCAAACTATTACAGACTACAAAGGGAAGCACAGCCGTGAGCTGCCCAGTGACAAAAGCCTACCAGACGAGCTAAATCACTTCTATGCTCGCTTCGAGGCAAGCAACACTGAAGCATGCATGAGAGAATCAGCTGTTCCGGATGACTATGTGATCACGCTCTCCGTAGCCGATGTGAGTAAGACTTTTAAGCAGGTCAACATTCACAAGAAAGCGCCGGAAGCGCCAGAAGCGCCAGAACAGCGCCGGAAGAAGATGGCTGCCGTTTTACAGCCCTCTAACCAATTGTACTATTATGTGTGTTTTTCCGCGTTATTTGTAATTTATTTTGTACATAATGTTTCTGCCATCGTCTCTTATAACCAAAGAGAGCTTCTGGATATCAGGACAGCGATTACTCACCTCGCGTTGGACGAACACTTTTTCTTCAACGAGGCGTTCGCGAAGGATATTCTACAGACTCCCGACAAGGCCCAGATCCCCGTCATTCGCGTGAGGAAGAGACGGAGATATCGTGGGCGCAGATCCGGGTGCCTTGTAAGGATACGACGGCGAACGAGTAAACTGCCTCTCCCATCAATCCTATTAGCCAACGTTCAAGCTTTGGAGAATAAAATGGACGATTTAAGATTACGGTTATCCTACCAACGGGACATTAAAAACTGTAATATCTTATGTTTCACGGAGTCGTGGCTGAACGACGACAATGATATCATTCAGCTAGCAGGCTATACGCTACATCGGCAGGACAGAACGGCAGACTCGGGTAAGACGAGGGGTGGCGGTCTCTGTATATTTGTAAACAACAGCTGGTGCACAAAATCAAATACTAAGGAAGTCTCAAGGTTTTGCTCGCCTGAGGTAGAATATCTTATGATAAGCTGTAGACCACACTATTTACCAAGAGAGTTTTCATCTATATTTTTCATAGCTGTCTATTTACCACCACAAACCAATGCTGGCATTAAGATTGCACTGAATGAGTTGTACAAGGCCATTAATCAACAGGAAAACGCTCATCCAGATGCAGCGCTCCTAGTAGCAGGGGACTTTAATGCAGGGAAACTTAAATCCGTTCTACCTAATTTCTACCAGCATGTTAAATGTGCAACCAGAGGGGAAAAAACTCTAGACCACCTTTACTCCACACACAGAGACGCATACAAAGCTCTCCCTCGCCCTCCATTTGGCAAATCTGACCATAACTCTATCCTCCTGATTCCTGCTTATAAGCAAAAACTGAAGCAGGAAGCACCAGTGATTCGGCTAATAAAAAAGTGGTCAGATGACGCAGATGCTAAGCTACAGGACTGTTTTGCTAGCACAGACTGGAACATGTTCGGGATTCTTCAGACAGCATTGAGGAGTACACCACATCAGTCACTGGCTTCATCAATAAGTGCATCGATGATGTCGTCCCCACAGTGACCGTACGTACATACCCCAACCAGAAGCCATGGATTACAGGAAACATCCGCACTGAGCTAAAGGGTAGAGCTGCCGCTTTCAAGGAACGGGACTCTAACCCGGACGCTTATAAGAAATCCCGCTATGACCTCCGACGAACCATCAAACAGGCAAAGAGTCAATACAGGTCTAAGATTGAATCATACTACACTGGCTCTGACGCTCGTCGGATGTGGCAGGGCTTGAAAACTATTACAGACTACAAAGGGAAGCACAGCCGCGAGCTGCCCAGTGACACAAGCCTACCAGACGAGCTAAACCACTTCTATGCTCGCTTCGAGGCAAGCAACACTGAAGCATGCATGAGAGCACCAGCTGTTCCGGACGACTATGTGATCACGCTCTCCGTAGCCGATGTGAGTAAGACTTTTAAGCAGGTCAACATTCACAAGGCCGCAGGGCCAGACGGATTACCAGGACGTGTACTCCGAGCATGTGCTGACCAACTGGCAAGTGTCTTCACTGACATTTTCAACATGTCCCTGACTGAGTCTGTAATACCAACATGTTTCAAGCAGACCACCATAGTCCCCGTGCCCAAGAACTCTAAGATAACCTGCCTAAATGACTACCGACCCGTGGCACTGACGTCTGTAGCCATGAAGTGCTTTGAAAGACTGGTCATGGCTCACATCAACAGCATAATCCCAGAAACCCTAGACCCACTCCAATTTGCATACCGCCCCAACAGATCCACAGATGATGCAATCTCTATCGCACTCCACACTGCCCTTTCCCACCTGGACAAGAGGAACACCTACGTGAGAATGCTATTCATTGACTACAGCTCAGCATTCAACACCATAGTGCCCTCAAAGCTCATCACTAAGCTAAGGATCCTGGGACTAAACACCTCCCTCTGCAACTGGATCCTGGACTTCCTGACGGGCCGCCCCCCAGGTGGTAAGGGTAGGTAACAACACATCTGCCACACTGATCCTCAACACGGGGGCCCCTCAGGGGTGCGTGCTCAGTCCCCTCCTGTACTCTCTGTTCACCCATGACTGCATGGCCAGGCACGACTCCAACACCATCATTAAGTTTGCCGACGACACAACAGTGGTAGGCCTGATCACCGACAACGATGAGACAGCCTATAGGAAGGAGGTCAGAGATCTGGCCGTGTGGTGCCAGGACAACAACCTCTCCCTCAACGTGACCAAGACAAAGGAGATGATTGTGGACTACAGGAAAAAAAAGAGGACTGAGCACACCCCCATTCTCATCGACGGGGCTGTAGTGGAACAGGTTGAGAGCTTCAAGTTCCTTGGTGTCCACATCACCAACGAACTATCATGGTCCAAACACACCAAGACAGTCGTGAAGAGGGCACGACAAAGCCTATTCCCCCTCAGGAGACTAAAAAGATTTGGCATGGGTCCTCAGATCCTCAAAAAATTCTACAGCTGCACCATCGAGAGCATCCTGACTGGTTGCATCACCGCCTGGTATGGCAACTGCTTGGCCTCTGACCGCAAGGCACTACAGAGGGTAGTGCGTACGGCCCAGTACATCACAGGGGCAAAGCTCCCTGCCATCCAGGACCTCTATACCAGGCGGTGTCAGAGGAAGGCCCTCAAAATTGTCAAAGACTCCAGTCACCCTAGTCATAGACTGTTCTCTCTGCTACCGCACGGCAAGCGGTACCGGAGTGCCAAGTCTAGGTCCAAAAGACTTCTCAACAGCTTCTACCCCAAGCCATAAGACTCCTGAACAGCTAATCATGGCTACCCGGACTATTTGCACTGCCCCCCCACCCCATACTTTTTACGCTGCTGCTACTCTGTTAAGTATTTATGCATAGTCACTTTAACTCTACCCACATGTACATATTACCTCAACTACCTCAACTAGCCGGTGCCCCCGCACATTGACTATGCAACGGTACCCCCTGTATATATAGCCTCCCTACTGTCACTTTATTTTTACTTCTGCTCTTTTTTTCTCAACACTTTTTTGTTGTTGTTTTATTCTTACTTTTTTGTTTAAAATAAATGCACTGTTGGTTAAGGGCTGTAAGTAAGCATTTCACTGTAATGTCTGCACCTGTTGTATTCGGCGCATGTGACCAATAAAATTTGATTTGATTTGATTTGACAAGGCCGCAGGGCCAGACGGACTACCAGGATGTGTACTCCGAGCATGTGCTGACCAACTGGCAAGTGTCTTCACTGACATTTTCAACATGTCCCTGACTGAGTCTGTAATACCAACATGTTTCAAGCAGACCACCATAGTCCCTGTGCCCAAGGACACTAAGATAACCTGCCTAAATGACTACCAATCCGTAGCACTCACATCTGTAGCCATGAAGTGCTTTGAAAGGCTGGTCATGGCTCACATCAACACCATTATCCCAGAAACCCTACACCCACTCCAAGTTGCATACTGCCCCAACAGATCCACAGATGATGCAATCTCTATTGCACTCCACACTGCCCTTTCCCACCTGGACAAAAGGAACACCTACGTGAGAATGCTATTCATTGACTACAGCTCAGCATTCAACACCATAGTGCCCTCAAGGCTCATCACTAAGCTAAGGACCCTGGGTCTAAACACCTCCCTCTGTAACTGGATCCTGGACTTCCTGACGGGTCGCCCCCAGGTGGTAAGGGTAGGTAACAACACATCTGCCACGCTGATCCTCAACACGGGGGCCTCTCACGGGTGCATGCTCAGTCCCCTCCTGTACTCACTGTTCACCCATGACTGCATGGCCAGGCACGACTCCAACACCATCATTAAGTTTGCCGACGACACAGCAGTGGTAGGCCTGATCACCGACAACGATGAGACAGCCTATAGGGAAGAGGTCGGAGACATGGCCGTGTGGTGCCAGGATAACAACCTCTCCCCCAACGGCATCAAGACAAAGGAGATGATTGTGGACTACAGGAAAAAAAAGAGGACTGAGCACGCCCCCATTCTCATCGACGGGGCTGTAGTGGAACAGGTTGAGAGCTTCAAGTTCCTTGGTGTCCACATCACCAACAAACTATCATGGTCCAAACACACCAAGACAGTCATGAAGAGGGCACGACAAATTCTATTCCCCCTCAGGAGACTGAAAAGATTTGGCATGGGTCCTCAGATCCTCAAAAAGTTATAAAGCTGCACCATCGAAAGCATCCTGACTGGTTGCATCACCGCTTGGTATGGCAACTGCTCGGCCTCCGACCGCAAGGCACTACAGAGGGTAGTGCGTACGGCCCAGTACATCACTGGGGCTAAGCTTCCTGCTATCCAGGACCTCTATACCAGGCGATGTCAGAGGAAGTCCCTAAAAATTGTCAAAGACTCCAGCCACCCTAGTCATAGACTGTTCTCTCTGCTACCGCACGGCAAGCGGTACCGGAGCGCCAAGTCTAGGTCCAAAAGGCTTCACCCCCAAGCCATAAGACTCCTGAACAGCTAATCATGGCTACCCGGACTATTTGCTCTTTTACGCTGCTGCTACTCTGTTTATTATTTATGCATAGTCACTTTAACTCTACCCACATGTACATATTACCTCAATTACCTCGACTAGCCGGTGCCCCCGCACATTGACTCTGTACCGGTACCCCCCTATATATAGCCTCCCTACTGTTATTTTATTTTACTGCTGCTCTTTACTTATTTGCTTTTATCTTTTACTTATCTATTTTTTACATAACACTTTTTCTTAAAAAACACAGACACAGACACAGACACAGACACACACTCACACACACACACACGCACAGGTCATCTGTGTGGCCTGTGAACCCTGAGCACCAGGACAGCGTAAACAAACGGTCCGTCTCTCTCAGGACAAAGGCTGCAGTGTCCATCTCCGCAACACACACACATGTGCACGCACACACGCACACACACACACACACACACACAGCCTGCTACTTTCTGTTAGAGAGGGAAAGAGGGCTCCCACGCAATCTCACACACATTGAGCGAGGAGAAGAGAAAGGAGAGAGAGAGAGAATAGATCTCCCCAAGTAATGGTTTTGGAGGCACTATTATATTTCATACGTAGGCCACAGCGAGAGAGGGTGTGTTTACATTTTAAACCAGAAACTGTGAGTGCAAAAATGATGATGTCATGAGACCAGAGGACTATGGTGTTTTGACTGTCATAAAAACAGAGATCAATATGCTTGTATTAAGCTGAACCATCTGTGTGCTGCCAATAAATATACAGGCTTTTATCCACATTCGTATTATTTGTTGTGTACTAAGGGAAAGTACAACATTTATAATGATAAAAGGAACATTGCATAACTAAGTCTAAAGCGCAATACAGCCCATGACATAAGTTACTTAGGTTGTTATGAAACTGTAATAAAATCATAGCGTTGAGACCTCCCTGGGAGGGCTGGAGCTATGCTATCCCAGAATGTGCTGGTTCTGTGATATTGTCCATGCTCTGTTTCTCACCATGGGGGGAGGGGGGTTAACACATGGAATTGTTTTAAGATGATCATGGATCATTTAGCTATTTAATTTTGAATTTTAGCACCCCTGTAGGTATATAAAAACATATACAGTGAGGGAAGAAAGTATTTGATCCCCTGCTGATTTTGTACGTTTGCCCACTGACAAAGAAATGATCAGTCTATAATTTTAATGGTAGGTTTATTTGAACAGTGAGAGACAGAATAACAACAAAAAAATCCAGAAAAATGCATGTCAAAAATGTTATGAATTGATTTGCATTTTAATGAGGGAAATAAGTATTTGACCCCTCTGCAAAACATGACTTAGTACTTGGTGGCAAAACCCTTGTTGGCAATCACAGAGGTCAGACGTTTCTTGTAGTTGGCCACCAGGTTTGCACACATCTCAGGAGGGATTTTGTCCCACTCCTCTTTGCAGATCTTCTCCAAGTCATTAAGGTTTCGAGGCTGACGTTTGGCAACTCGAACCTTCAGCTCCCTCCACAGATTTTCTATGGGATTAAGGTCTGGAGACTGGCTAGGCCACTCCAGGACCTTAATGTGCTTCTTCTTGAGCTACTCCTTTGTTGCCTTGGCCGTGTGTTTTGGGTCATTGTCATGCTGGAATACCCATCCACGACCCATTTTCAATGCCCTGGCTGAGGGAAGGAGTTTCTCACCCAAGACTTGACGGTACATGGCCCCGTCCATCGTCCCTTTGATGCGGTGAAGTTGTCCTGTCCCCTTAGCAGAAAAACACCCCCAAAGCATAATGTTTCCACCTCCATGTTTGACGGTGGGGATGGTGTTCTTGGGGTCATAGGCAGCATTCCTCCTCCTCCAAACACGGCGAGTTGAGTTGATGCCAAAGACCTCCATTTTGGTCTCATCTGACCACAACACTTTCACCCAGTTCTCCTCTGAATCATTCAGATGTTCATTGGCAAACTTCAGACAGGCATGTATATGTGCTTTCTTGAGCAGGGGGACCTTGCGGGCGCTGCAGGATTTCAGTCCTTCACGGCGTAGTGTGTTACCAATTGTTTTCTTGGTGACTATGGTCCCAGCTGCCTTGAGATCATTGACAAGATCCTCCCGTGTATTTCTGGGCTGATTCCTCACCGTTCTCATGATCATTGCAACTCCACAAGGTGAGATCTTGCATGGAGCCCCAGGCCGAGGGAGATTGACAGTTATTTTGTCTTTCTTCCATTTGCAAATAATCGCACCAACTGTTGTCACCTTCTCACCAAGCTGCTTGGTGATGGTCTTGTAGCCCATTCCAGCCTTGTGTAGGTCTAAAATCTTGTCCCTGACATCCTTGCAGAGCTCTTTGGTCTTGGCCATGGTGGAGAGTTTGGAATCTGATTGATTGATTGCTTCTGTGGACAGGTGTCTTTTATACAGATAACAAGCTGAGATTAGGAGCACTCCCTTTAAGAGTGTGCTCCTAACCTCAGCTCGTTACCTGTATAAAAGACACCTGGGAGCCAGAAAACTGTCTGATTGAGAGGGGGTCAAATACTTTTTTCTCTCATTAAAATGCAAATCAACTGATAAAAATGTTGACATGCGTTTTTCTGGATTTTTTTGTTGTTATTCTGTCTCTCACTGTTCAAATAAACCTACCATTCAAATTATAGACTGATCATTTCTTTGTCAGTGGGCAAACATACAAATCAGCAGGGGATCAAATACTTTTTCCCCTCACTGTATGTAAAAATGATTTGATAAAATATAGATTTTGCACTTTACTACTATAGCCCATAGAAACACATTGAATAACACATTCACAAATGGGAAAACAGAAAGTCAAAAAATACATCATAAAGAATAAGGTTTTGAAGTCTCTTTCCTACATCTAGGAGATGGAAGAAAGCTCAGGAAATATTTCTGTTTTTTGGACACATATTTAACCCTTTTTGTTGTTGGCACAAAACTATATCCATACTTCTATACATGTTTTAAACCAGTACTTGGTTACCTTCAGACGAGTTCTGTGACACGTATGGGGGTCGTAGAGCAAAACGGAGACCACTATCATGTTTGTGAGAGTCTCCCCTTGCTGAAAGTCATAAACATTTATTTGTATGAATTGCAAATACAAAAACAAATACATCTTGAAATAACATTACAAAAAAGTTGTATAAATGTTGTGCAAGGTAACATTAGGCCAAACCGTTCAGACACTACATACATTTTCGTGAGAAGACCGATTTTCGGGATGACTCCTGGTCTGACAAACAGAGCTGTAGCTCTGCCACTTCCCACTGCAGATGCGGAAGGCTGACATAGGCGGATGTGGTGGATTGAGACGCAGCCCATGCAAAATAGATATCTCTAGTTTAAACTGACGGACTTTGATAGGGAGTTTTTTATTATGTTACTTAGATTGACGCACAGCTTTGTCAATAGACTCTTAAGGTCTAAACTACTAACCTTTGAGTTATTTCTTTTTTAACCCTGTAACCATGCAGAATTAACCCTGTAACCACGCAGAATTAATCTGTAAAAAATAGACGTTCATCCATAATACGGAAAATGTAGAAGGGAAACTATGAGCTCTTGTTGACCTGGCTTGCCAGTGGAGAGCAGAGCAGATGAGTGAGATGGAGGGTGATGTATGCTGAGGTTTGTATTTACTATCACTCCATTCACCTTTACAGCAGGGAGCTGGTTCTTTATATACACACTGTGGTTTTGGTGTCGACTCAATTTACCACTCTACAGTACATCATTAATGACTGCTCTCCCATCACACATACTCCAATACATATTTATGTCCTATGACACAGACATAAATATGGACACACACTAGGACATAAATATGTATTTTACTAAAATATGCTAAAATCAATGCTTTGCAACAGCAACATGATGAACGTGTCTCAAGAGTTTAATTGAAATGAATGGACCTGACCCTGACACCGACACTGAGCCTGTTCACTGCAGCTACTCAGACACCCAGGCAACATGGGTGACACACACACATGCACACACACACACACACACACACACACACACACACACACACACACACACACACACACACACAAACACATACACACATACACCACCACAGACTCTCAGACACAGGGGCAACAGCGATTGTGACATATAATATAAATAATTGTTGTCAGGTCAAATTTCCTCTGTAGAGAGACCTCTGCACTGCAGTAGCAAACACATTCTTACATTACACCATGATATACTATACTCTATATGTTAAATGACCCAACTACATTCCAACCAGGGTCATCTGAGCACTGTAGGACTGTGTTTTCCCACTAAACTATAGCCTAGGTATTTTATTGTGTGTGCTCCCTTACAGGTATGCCCAAGAAGTGGCATGGAATAGGAATGGCCTAGTGAAGCAGTCATCCCTGTGTTGTTGATGCTACCTTTCAGGCTGACTAACTAACAGATCAGTGGCCTGTAGCAGGCTGGCTCTAGGGTTTTGTGTCAACCCACACAGTGTCTCACACACCCAAACAATTACCCTAACCCTGGCACACTAACCCTGTACTGTCCCAAATACTACCTCCCCAACTTATTGTTGTACGCAAACCATCTAATACACATTCTTACAAATACTACACGTTCTCAGCCAGACTGTGTGTATGCGTATGTGCATGTGTGTGTGCGTGCGTGTGTGTGCGTGCGTGTGTGTGTATGTGTGTGTGTGAGGGGTAATAATGTTCGGCCACATGGCCCCAGTCAGGACAGCTGTGTTGGCCACAGACTGGCCTCACACCTCCTCTGTGTCTTAAGGAAACACACTGAGACACAGCCAAGGGATATCCTCCTGTTCAGAGATCCTGATACACACAGCCCTGGGGTTAGCATGGAGCCGGTCCTGTGTGTGGTCTGTAAGCTAATGCCCTTGTTATGCTACTCTACGTGACTAACACTCCTATCTCTAGATTTACTTGAGAGGGTGGCAGAGGGTGGACATACACAAAAATTATGCATGGTTGGGGTATAGGGTTTGAGCATAGCCTGAAGGTAGGGAGGGGCAGTTCCTCTTGCTGCTCCGTAGGCAAGCATCATGGTCTTGTGGTGGATGCGAGCTTCAACTGGAAGTCAGTGGAGTATGGGAGAACTTGGGAAGGTTGAAAACCAGGCGGGCTGCAGCGTTCTGGATAATTTGCAGGGGTTTGATGGCACAAGCGGGGAGCCCAGCCAACAGAGAGTTGCAGGAGTCCAGACGGGAGATGAGTGTGCAAAGCTGTCATCAAGGCAAAGGGTGGCTATTTGAAGAATCTCAAATATAAAATATATTTTGTTTAACACTTTTGTGGTTAGTACATGATTCCATATGTATTATTTAATAGTTTTGATGTCTTCACTATTATTCTACAATGTAAAAAATAGTAAAAATATACAAAAACCCTTGAATGGGTAGGTGTGTCCAAACTTTTGACTGGTAGTGTATATCCTAACCAAGGTGGCACCACAAGTCTCAAGACAACATCATTATAGTAAATCGGTATTAGAATGTTAGTGTCATGGAACATTTGGTGCTGTAGGATAGTTGGCCAACTATTTACTAGGCTATCCAAAACAGCTGAAAACTCTCTGGGTAAAAACATACAGTACATGTAAACAATCTTTCAGCAGCATGTGCAGGCAGTGTGGTATTGGTAATGAGAGAAGCTACAGTAACGTCTCTACCCAGACCCGGTAATGGATATGCCTGTCACTCAATTAATAGAGTTGTCAGATTTACGTGAACATGAGATCAGCAGACCAAGAGCTATAACCAGTTTCAGCATTACAAGGGTTAATAAAGAGCATACAAAAAAATGCTGGCTTAAAAACAATTCAATTTGGGTAAATATTGGACAGAAGACGTTGGGTTAATTTGACTCAGCAGTTGGGTCACTCAACAACCCATTGCCAGAGTCAGGTTGGGTTGTCGATGCTGGGTTATTGAGATAAGATCAGAGATGTGCAGTATTTCTTTTACATGTATTTGAAATATGTATTTTAATTACTTCTGGTGTTTTGTATGTTGTATTACAAATGGTTGAACTACACTCCAATGTATTTTGCAACAAGATACTTTCAAAAGCTGTAACTTGTATTTAAAAATAAAAACTACTTCTCTGTACCATTTCTTTCTAGCAGTTCACCATTTTTTACAAAATACATTGGAGTGTAGTTCAGCCCAGTGTAATACAAAATACTCTGAAGTAATTAAAATATGTATTTCAAATACATGTAACAGAAATACTGCCCATCTGGTCATAGCTCAGTAACCTAATTAAGTAACCCACTGCCGGGTCAAAAATAACCCAATGTGTGTTCTGTCCACTATTTACCCAGCGCTGGGTTGCTTTTAACCCAGCATTTTTTAGAGTGCAGATTGAGACGTCTTGGGAGGTGTCACCCTAGTAGTTGTAGAAAACTTCATATCCATAAAAACAACAACATACATTCCAAAAAGGAATCATACTATGTATACACAAACATAACGTAAACCATATATTGCACAGTTGCTGTGTTGTACGGTCTAGAGGTCATGGTTGGTGGAGGATATAGGAGCATGTAATGAAGACCCTGCTACAGCCTCACTCCATTCCACTCCACGGAGACTGACCTCACACTGGGGCTAAGAATAAACCACCTCAGATCTCTCCTCAGAGAGAGAGAGAGAGAGAGAGAGAGAGAGAGAGAGAGAGAGAGAGAGAGAGAGAGAGAGAGAGAGAGAGAGAGAGAGAGAGAGAGAGAGAGAGAGAGAGAGAGAGAGAGAGAGAGAGAGGACAAAGGGGTGGAGGGGATGGATAGAAGGGGGGAAGAGAAGAAGGATAAAGCACTAGTAGGCAGGATCATTTTTAAGTTGGGTGTCAGAGAGGGAGTGTTCTAGGGGGGCTGGTTACATTCTAGACGGTAGTTTAATGAGGAGTAAAAGGGTGTTACAACTAATAACAGGATATGGGTTAGAGCCCCATACTTATAACTGTGGATCTAAAGTACCCTATACAGTATACTGTATATCTCAAACTTCAATCAAGGTCCTGAAGTTAAGACTTCCTCAGTGTATCCTTCACACTACTGTACATTTACATATTTCCTCCTAAAATCCCAATTTCTACTGTATTCCATGGATTGCAGACTTCAGACAGGTCAAAGAGACTGAACCTGAACATGAATGGGTGGAGACTGTCCGGAGAGGGTATTTAGAAAAACAGCATCAGTGGACATGGAGGTATGTGACCTGCCCTGCTTACACCCACACATGCACACACACTCCTGTGTAGAGTTGAGGTTATGACCTGTCCCTAACAGCTCTATTTCCTCTGCCACCCAACACCAGGGCTGCGTTCAGGAAACCACAATGGTTGCAAACTTTTTCCAAATGGAATAATCAAAAAGACTGATCAAATCAAATCAAATGTTATTTGTCACATGCGCCTTACAGTGAAATGCTTACTTACAAGCCCTTAACCAACAATGCAGTTTTATGAAAGAATACCAAAAGAAATCACAAAAAAATACAATATAAAATAATATGAAATAAAAGTAACAAATAATTAAAGCAGTAAAAATAATAATAGCGAGGCTAAATACAGGGGGTACCGGTACAGAGTCAATGTGCAGGGGCACCGGTTAGTCAAGGTTATTGTGGTAATATGTACATGTAGGTAGAGTTATTAAAGTGACTATGCATAGATAATAAACATAGAGTTGTAGCAGCGTAAAAGAGTGGTGGGGGGCAATGCAAATAGTCTGGGTAGCCATTTGAATAGATGTTCAGGAGTCTTATGGCTTGGGGGTAGAAGCTGTTTAGAAGCCTCTTGGACTTAGACTTGGCGCTCAGGTACCGCTTGCCATGCGGTAGCAGAGAGAACAGTCTATGACTAGGGTGGCTGGAGTTTTTGACAATTTTTAGGGCCTTCCTCTGACACCGCCTGGTATAGAGGTCCTGAATGGCATGAAGCTTGGCCCCAGTGATGTACTGGGCCATACGCACTACCCTCTGTAGTGACTTGCGGTCGGAGGCCGAGCAGTTGCCATACCAGGCAGTGATGCAACCAGTCAGGATGCTCTCAATGGTGCAGCTGTAGAACCTTTTGAGGATCTGAGGACCCATGCCAAATATTTTCAGTCTCCTGAGGGGGAATAGGTTTTGTCGTGCCCTATTCACGACTGTCTTGGTGTGCTTGGACCATGTTAGTTTGTTGGTGATGTGGACACCAAGGAACTTGAAGCTCTCAACCTGCTCCACTACAGCCCCGTCGATGAGAATGGGGGTGTGCTCGGTCCTCTTCTTTTTCCTGTAGTCCACAATCATCTCCTTTGTCTTGATCACGTTGAGGGAGAGGTTGTTGTCCTGGCACAACATGGCCAGGTCTCTGACCTCCTCCCTATAGGCTGTCTCGTCGTTGTCGGTAATCAGGCCTACCACTGTTGTGTCATCGGCAAACTTAATGTTTGTTTTGGAGTTGTTACCTACCCATACCACCTGGGGGCGGCCCGTCAGGAAGTCCATGATCCACTTGCAGAGGGAGGTGTTTAGTCCCAGGGTCCTTAGCTTAGTGATGAGCTTTGAGGGCACTATGGTGTTGAACGCTGAGCTGTAGTCAATGAATAGCATTCTCACATAAAGAGGTTTATTCTGTTGCTAACATGACCTATTATGCAATCCCCAAACCTACAATTGTGTGTGTGTGTGTATGTGTTGACAGGTATATACTAGGGATATTAATAACTGTAGTGGAAGACAGATAGCAGAAACACCAGAGAGGATGAGTTTAGTAATGTGTGTATCTGATAATAACATCTCATTGGGGATAATTGGGTAAATGGGGTACCATCTGTAATACCATCTATAATGTCATCTACTGCTCTACGGCTTCCTCAACAACATGATTACCTGAGAGGGCTCTACACCTTTCACAGACAGACACATTATCGTGTGTGTGTGTGTGTGTGTGTGTGTGTGTGTGTGTGTGTGTGTGTGTGTGTGTGTGTGTGTGTGTGTGTGTGTGTGTGTGTGTGTGTGTGTGTGTGTGTGTGTGTGTGTGCGTGCGTGCATTTGTGTGCGCATGGTGAAATGGTGATTGATCAGGCTTGTGTGTGTGTGAACGGAAACGGCTCTATTAGGCTCTTTCATTATCCTTTCCGCCCACCAAGCCTCCTCCCTTCTCTTCACCCAGGAGGTGAGGGAGGTTACAAATGGACACATGAACAAAACATCCTCACACACACACCACCTGCATCCTGAGCGATAGGCCTTACTCATCTCTGGCCATCAATCGCCCCACTCCCACTCAGCCCTGTCACACTCATTGCACCCTTCCCATAGCACACCCACTCTCTATGGTTTAACTACTGTTACAAAATATCATACAGTAGAGATAGAGAGAGAGAGAGAGAGAGAGAGAGAGAGAGAGGGAGGGAGGGAGGGAGAAGGGGAGGGAGGTGTGTGATAGAGACAGGTGGTTAATGGTGGATCAGTTGGAGAATGGAGACTTATTGACATCATTACCCTGGTTGCATTACCTGATATTATGGGCTCAATGACACAGAGCTACACATCCAACCCTACTTAACCTGCTCATTTACATAATGACTCTGATCTAACAGTCACTCTCTCAAACACGCAACGCCCGCATACACACACACACACACACACACACACACACACACACACACACATATGATCATAAACCATTAGCATACAGTTAGCATATATTAAAAGGGTGAGGAGGACATCCGTAATCCACAGCAGTGAAATATGATCCTGTTCCCAGTGCTGAATGAACCCTCTGCCATTACAGACTGACATAAAATATCCATCATTACAATGTCAAGACAATCTTTCATTCGTACATTTCATCATTTAAATGTGTTGTACCTTTCCAGAAACTGTTAACTATTATACAGTCTTCTTTCATATTGACCTTAAAAGAATGAATAGTCTATTATATACATTATGAAACGTGTCCAGAGACTTTATTTTATTTTACCTATTATTTATCTATATATCAGTGAACTACCTCAGGCAAAGTAAAACTGGGAGTGTGGAGTGTGAACTGGAGAGACTGTGTCCCATGGATCATATTAAATGGTCTGAAAATGTGTTTTACCATTTATCAAGCAGTCTGACATTTATTTCACCCCCTCTCTCTCCCTTCCCCTCTCTCTCCCTTCCCCTCTCTCTCTCTCTCTCTCTCTCTCTCTCTCTCTCTCTCTCTCTCTCTCTCTCTCTCTCTCTCTCTCTCTCTCTCTCTCTCTCTCTCTCTCTCTCTCTCTCTCTCTCTCTCTCTGTCTCGGCTTCCTGACAACTGTGAAACATTCCACTTGCATGAATAAAATGTATCCCATTTCTGAATGATTTCTGAGGTGACACTGTGTCTAATGTGAAATATATTCTGAGATTATTCCTTTACATATTTCAGCTTTAAGGCTCAAATGGAGGGCTATAAAGTAGAAGTGTGGTCATCTTTCACTCCCATGCTACTGAGAGGATGTAGTAATGACAGCATTCCCCTGCTCTTCTGACTGTGTGTGTGCGTGCGTGTCTTCTCTGCGTGTGTTTTAGATGCGCAGCAGTCATACTCACGTGGAGGACAGGAATGTGACCACTGCAAGGTGCCATGATGACCAATGGAAACACGACTGCTGGGCACCACATCAAACAAACTGCCATATGGGTAAGGTTACCATGACGAGAGGAGTCGGCACCGCGGTGAGAGCGAGAAAGAGAGAGAGGTAGAGAGAAAGAGAGAGACAGAGACAGAGAGAGAAAATAAATAATACAATACAAACTTGAGTTTATTAAATAACCATACTTTTTAACAATATTCCTCATTAGAAACTGCCACACTGTCTGCCACAGAGGACAATATAATTACTATATGCTAGATAAAGATTAAGGATATTAATTAGTTTATTAACTCAGAAATCAATTAGGCTTAATTAAGACAATCACAGAGGCTTATCACATTGAAACAAGCGGTGGTGCAATGTAAATGGATTCAAATCTACAATAACCCCAATCATCAGGCAATAGGATAATGGCTTTATTGGCTGATGAGTTTGTAGCGTAGTGCTTCATTCTATATGCTAAAAAAGTGCTATCTGCTAAATGATGTCATGGTTATGATGAGCTGAAGACAACAGTCAAGCTCCTCTTATGATGAGAGACATTCATCACTAGTAGGTTTGAATAGACTATATTCTCTAAGACACAGTCCAATGTAACATCTCTAATGCTTTCCTTTCAGTAAAAAAATATCATTTCAATTTGGAGAATTGGGTAATATTTGGATGATACATTGATAAATGAGATTACAACCTATTTTCAGCCATTCAAAAAGACAGCCAAAAGTTTGTTGAATTCCCAATGTGTTATCACTGCACTTTCAACCATTTAAAAGCACAACAAAGTTACAATGGGAATACAATGTTAGATATTTGGTTTATTTATACAACAACTTAATGTGTTATCACTGTGCTTCATCTAATAGCACAACCAAATGACCTGGATTGCAATTGAGATTATTAAAGTACATGGTGCAAGTGATCAATGCCGTTCGAGATTCTGCATAGATTATTATAGCAATTGTGAAGATCTTTGCATACTATCTTGAAGATGCACGGTTTCTATGATTACATAATAAGACATTTATTGTTACAGTAACCATGGATGTGTTACTCATTTTTAAGATGAATAAATACTGTTACATTAGTTTGTAAGATAGCCTTAACTTTAGGCTATTTGCTGTATTACAAAAGTAATACTACAAAAATTGTCATCAAAATCCGTCAATTTAAACTAGATTTTTTTGCATGGGCTACGTCTCAATCCACCAAATCTGCCTATGTCGGCCTTCCGCATCTGCGGTGTTTGTCAAACCATGAGACATCCCGAAAATCGGTCTTCTCATAAAAACGTCTGTGGCCTACAAATTATTATGACCACTCTATGGAAAGGGGAGACTAACGTTTTCCTCTACGACCACCACAAGTGTCATGGGACTCCTCTGAACGTAACCAATACAAACGAATGGAAATATGGAGGTCGTTTTGGGCCACACCTCAAAAAGGGGTTAAATATGTGTAAAAAATATACAGTGAGGGAAAAAAGTATTTGATCCCCTGCTGATTTTGTACGTTTGCCCACTGACAAAGACATGATCAGTCTATAATTTTAATGGTAGGTTTATTTGAACAGTGAGAGACAGAATAACAACAAAAAAATCCAGAAAAACGCATGTCAAAAATGTTATAAATTGATTTGCATTTTAATGGGGGAAATAAGTATTTGACCCCTCTGCAAAACATGACTTAGTACTTGGTGGCAAAACCCTTGTTGGCAATCACAGAGGTCAGACATTTCTTGTAGTTGGCCAGCAGGTTTGCACACATCTCAGGAGGGATTTTGTTCCACTCCTCTTTGCAGATCTTCTCCAAGTCATTAAGGTTTCGAGGCTGACGTTTGGCAACTCGAACCTTCAGCTCCCTCCACAGATTTTCTATGGGATTAAGGTCTGGAGACTGGCTAGGCCACTCCAAGACCTTAATGTGCTTCTTCTTGAGCCACTCCTTTGTTGCCTTGGCCGTGTGTTTTGGGTCATTGTCATGCTGGAATACCCATCCGTGGATATATTGAAGCAACATCTCAAGACATCACTCAGGAAGTTAAAGCTTGGTCGCAAATGGGTCTTCCAAATGGACAATGACCCCAAGCATACTTCCAAAGTTGTGGCAAAATGGCTTAAGGACAACAAAGTCAAGGTACTGGAATGGCCATCACAAAGCCCTGACCTCAATCCTATAGAACATTTGTGGGCAGAACTGAAAAAGTGTGTGCGAGCAAGGATGCCTACAAACCTGACTCAGTTCCACCTGCTCTGTCAGGAGGAATGGGCCAAAATTCACCCAATTTATTTAAGGCTACCCGAAACATTTGACCCAAGTTAAACAATTAAAGCAACTCTACCAAATACGAATTGAGTGTATGCAAACTTCTGACCCACTGGGAATGTGATGAAAGAAATAAAAGCTGAAATAAATCAGTCTCTCTACTATTATTCTGACATTTCACATTCTTAAAATAAAGTGGTGATCCTAACTGACCTAAGACAGTGAATTGTTACTAGGATTAAATGTCAGGAATTGTGAAAAACTGAGTTTAAATGTATTTGGCTAAGGTGTATGTAAACTTCCGACTTCAACTGTATTTCCTGAGCTGTCTTATATCTCCTAGATATCTCCTAGATATAAGACAGACACTTCAAAACCTTATTCCTTATGATTAATTTTTTGACTGTCTTTTTTGCCATTTATAAATGTGTTATTCAGTGCGTTTCTATGGGATATAGTAGTAAAGGCCAGATTCAATCATTGTTTGGAGGGGAGGGGGGGGTTATACTTATAGGGGTCCTAAAATTCTAAATCAAATAGCTAAATGATGCATGGTATGACCATCTTAAAATAATTCCATATCTTAGCTTAGTTACGCCCCGTACCCCGCCCCTCCCCATTTGAAAGAGATGTATCTTCTGTTTGGATAGTTACATCGGTGCCACTGAGTCTGGCTTTAATTCCAGTTTGTCTGCAAATTAATAATTGATCTATTGGATTCAAGTCTCCATTTCAACCAAAAATCTAAGTTAAAGATTAGGACTAAATCAAATCAAACTTTAAATGCACTTTAAATGCAGTTCGATTTGATTTAGTCCTATTGTTTAACTTAGATTTTTACTTGAGATGGAGACATGAATCCTATATACAGTGGGGAGAACAAGTATTTGATACACTGCCGATTTTGCAGGTTTTCATACTGACAATGCATGTAGAGGACTGTAATTTTTATCATAGGTACACTTCAACTGTGAGAGACGGAATCTAAAACAAAAATCCAGAAAATCACATCCCTGGATGGGAGACCAAAGGCATAGCTGTAGAAAGAGCTGCTCTCTAGTAGGAGGTGCTGCCCAGTCTACAGTTACTTTGTCTTATAGTGGAGATTACGTTGAAGATCTGACATTGTTTCAAATTCAACATGTTTTATACAAGGTTTGTCTATGTTGAAAATTGGTAATCATGATGACATAATCCTGTGGTTTAAATGTTACCCTCAAAACAACAGTTGATTACTTTTTTCAAATCCAGTGTGTTTTCCACGTAGAATCCACATCACAATATGTTGATAAATTACGTTGATACAAGGTTGATTTAACCAGTTTGTGCCCAGTGGGTGGGGTTAATGGCTATTCTGGTAAATTACACGAGTTATTGTCCTAATGTTGGAATCTGACAGATGACTGACTTCATCAGCTAGGGAACTGACAATCTATGGACCATCTAAAAAACAAATCGCGCTCACCAACATGTGCGAGTGTGTGTGTGTGACTGCGTGTGTGTGTGTGTTTGTCTTTCATGTATAGCTGATCTGAAGACCTAAACCCTCAAACATGCAAACATTGTGCCATTAATATATTTGCTCAAATGTTTCATCTTCTCTTCTGGCAGTGGTATTGTTCATTATGTGTTGTTTAGTCATGGTCCCAAATGTACGTAGTATTCTCTCCCAGTCTGCCATGCAAGCAGACTTGACCCAATATTATGCCCAGTTCAAACTGCCTCAGCTCTGCTCTGTTTGGAGCAGGTCCACATCACTACAGATCAGAACAATGTGTTTCAGCATGCAGAACAACAACACATTGTTTGGCCCGGTTCTGATCTGTCTGGAGGGCTGGTTAACTGAACTGGTACCTCCAATCTTCAATAACTTGAGGACCAGTTCCACTTATAAAATACTGATATCTTCAGTAACATTGTAAGTGACAAGTGAATATATATATTTTTTTCATTCTACTTCAAGGTCTGGATATATCTTAAGTGTAAAATCACATGATCAGCACACAGCCTGTTGGTCCAAGCCAGGAGAGGTATCACATTTAACACATTAGCAAAGGAGGTGTGTAGGCTAGAGATATAGCCACCGGCACAGACTGTCCTAAGTATTTTCAGGGGAGTGTGTATGTGTGCGTGTGCGTGTGTGTATGTGTGTGCATGCGTGTGTGTGCGTGTTTGTGTGCGTGCCCTAAGTATTTTCGGGGAGTGTGGTCTTGGTGAGTGGCCAGCAGTCTGAGATCAAAGGATTAAAAGGACCGGTTGTCACTATGACAGCTGTAACAGTTTGGATATCCACTTGACCGGGCAGAGACACTGTAATAAAATGGATGGTGAGAGAGAGAGAGAGAGAGAGAGAGAGAGAGAGAGAGAGAGAGAGAGAGAGAGAGAGAGACACAGACAGACAGACAGACGGATGAGCAAACAAATGGATGGATGGACTGAAGGAGAGACCGACAGACAGAGAGACAGAGAATGAGAGGGATTGAGTGATGGGGACGGAGATAGGGAGGGACAGAGCTGGCAAATATTCAGTGATATGATCTGACAGCACCTCTGCATAGGTTTCCAGACACATGCTACAACGCTGTAGAACCATACTAATCCTCCACTCCTCTTTGCCTTTCCTCATCTCCTTTCCGCTCTCCTTCCACCCAACATCTGATACCTCTGATACCTCTCACCACTCTCCAAGTGTTCCACTCAGTCCCAACGACTGGAAATATATACCTCACTGATCAATACCACTTGCTCTCTCTTCCCTGATTTTCCTCTCTCTCTTTTTTCTGTTCTCTGTATCCTATGTGTTCTTTCTCTCCCACTCTCTGTTTCAAAAGTTTGAAGACAGTTTAACTGACAGAGTCATAAATCATTGAGTGCTGCCAGCCCACCCTATGCCCCCTGCCTCTCCACTCTAGTCCTCCAGGGCCCCCAGCCCCTCTACTTGGCCCACCCAAGGCTGTCCCTGGCTGGGCAGAAACAGGGGGACAGATGGAGGCACCTGAGGCTCTAATCTCTACCTGGTGGGGAGGTTTCTTCAGGGCTATCTTTGTCACTTTGCCAACATCTAAAGGCCAACAACACACTCAGATACACATTTTTGTCATTTTAGCAGATGCTCTTATTCAGAGCGACTTACAGTTAGTGAGTACATACATTATTTTTACTTTTCATACTGGCCCCCCGTGGGAATCGAAACCACAACCCTGGCGTTGCAAACGCCATGCTCTACCAACTGAGCTACATCCCTGCCGGCCATTCCCTCCCCTACCCTGGACGAATTGTGCGCCACCCCATGGATCTCCCGGTCGCGGCCAGCCACGACAGAGCCTGGATTTGAACCAGGATCTCTAGTGGCACAGCTAGCACTGCGATGCAGTGCCTTAGACCACTGCGCCACTCGGGATACACCACACACAATACAGCACAGAGCAGCTATTGACTTTACAATAGCAATGCATCCAGATAAGTATGTGTGTTTGCCTGTATAGCTAAATATCTAGCTAGCTAATAATCTTCCCATCTATGTATTCTTTCATTACTGTACTTTCCAGCATAAGTCATAGAGAAATGTTCAGCTGTGTTGCTGTGTAGAATTAGAACATGTAACCAATTGGAAAACTGATTAAAAGGCTAAGGGTCAATGAAGTGTGGCACCAAACTGTAGAGAATGGAGTATCAGTTACCCAGACATACTGTACACACACTGCTACTCCCCTGGGAGAAACAAGGACACCAGCAGCAACATGAGACTACACACACACACACACACACACACACACACACACACACACACACACACACTAGAGGTTGACAAGGGAGTGAAAATTCATTGCTGTCCCGTCTTGTCCTGAAATTGTTTTCCCCGTACTGTCCTGATCCCGCAACAGTTCTATAACCAAATAACTTTCCTGTCCCGTCCCAATAAAAATCACTCCCGTCCTGTCTCGTGCTAATATTTACGTGTAGAAATCAGAAATAACTTCCTCCATTAGCTGCTCGTAGCTAAGTAGTGGCGCGAGAGTGAGCCAATTTTTATAAAGTAAAATATATTAGGCCTACACCCAGTTTTTTTTATGAAATCCTCTATACATAACATATTTCTAACCCCCCCCCCCCCTCCCCCATTTCTGTACTGCCCGTTCCTGTGGACTGTCGATCCTGTCCCGTCCTGTCCTGAACTTGACTCTAGAACTTGACCCACGGGAGTCCTGTTCCCGTGTCAACCTCTAACACACACACACAGACACACACACACACACACACAATCTACAATCCAATCTCCAAATAAAACGCCAACCTGTGGTGTAACTGCAGTAACAGAATTACGCCATGGCTTGACGTTTTAATTACGGCAGGAGTTGCCGTATTTTTATTGTCACAGAATGACGCCATGCCTTGACGCTTTAATTACGCCATTTGGTGCTGTATCTTAGCTGTCAGTCAAACTCCACAAAAGTTAAACAAAAACTTAAGTTTAGGCATTCATTCCAAATGGTTAAGGTTAGGGTTAAGGTTGGGGAAAGGCTCTAGCACTGGGACACGCAACCTTCGGAGCCGGAGTCTAGGCTTAAACGACCATCACCCATCCACAACACCCCAGCAAGCCGCAAGCCTGCTAGAAGCTAATAGGCACTCACGTTGCCCCTAGTGGATGACATAGATTCCATATTTCGCCAAATCCAAATGTAATCTGGTACCTGCAGAATCGGCACCTCCTGACTTATTCCATAGGAGAATGGGCTGTCTGACACATTCCACTGGTGGGGATCCTAAGAGTATGACCTCACATGCCTCTGTCAAGTGTTCTTAAAAAGTTGTATTAAAGTATATTCCATAATAATTGTATTCTATTCCTTGGCCTATCCAATTGCACTCAATTGAAATCAAATACAAATGGCGAGATGAATAGCCATGGCAAATACAACTGAAGGTCTAACACCAACCTCAAATCTGAATGTTTGCTGGGAAAATTGTCAATTCCCAAGCTGGTACACAGAACACGGCTCATAATCCATATAAAATCAAATCCATATACTATACATGCTTACATAAACTACATTCCAACATGTGGAAAGACAGTAATCCCAATGTTTGTTTTTGGGGTCAAACAGAATCCAGTGTGAAAGGACCATTGTCTCTGATCTAATCATGACTTTATTTCAGGCCTGGGTATGAACCCAGTGTTAACCAGGGTTCACCTCACACTGCATGGAAACACATACCCAGGAATGGGTTTGAGCAAGGCTCTCCAAGGTGCTCTCCAACCCTGTTCCTGGAGAGCTATCGTCCTGTAGGTTTTTGCTCCAACCCTAATCTAGCGCATCTGATTCTAATAATTAGCTGGTTGATAAGCTAAATCAGGTTAGTTACAACTGGTGGTAGCTCTCCAGGAACAGGGTTGGAGAGCTATACTGTATTACTCTGGGGTCAGACAAGAATGTATACCTGCATGAAAACGAGCTCCAAGAAACATATATGGTTCCCATGGCACTAATACAATTGTGTTCCTTACACTGTTGATGTGATAGAAATCTGAACTAACTTGTCCACGTCACAGTTTTGAAAAGTTGGTATTGAGACACATTCCAGGAACATTCCAGAAATGCATTTTCAGGAACTATGGATTTGTCATCATTTTTTAATGAGAGTTAAGTCTGCTTCCACACCAGAGTTTAAGTTGAATTATGACTTCATTGTTTCTCTCCAATTTTCCTAAGATTTGGGGAGGGAGGTAAATGGAACAGGTTTGCACTGGGAACAAAAACAGAAGCAGCTTACATGAGATTTGCCAATTACCCGAAACACCTTACCCACACTTGTCCACCCTTCCCCTGCCCTCACCCCTGACCTCCCCCACCCTCATCCATCCCTGGAGAGATGGAGCCCTTTCATGACCTGCCTAGGACCCCCAGAGATCCACCAATCACAGACCAGGACTAGAAACACTAACAGACCTTTCTGCTTGTGGAAATCAGAAAAGACAAACATGACCACCCTGTAAAAACAACCTGAAGGAGAGGGGTGGGGAGATGAGAGGAACGTTGAGTTGGGTTTCTGTGTGGAACAAAAGTAGCTCTAGAATAACACACGTTCTGGTTCAGATGGAGAGGAATTCATATGTGGAACGTTAACAGTCAGTAGACCTTAGCGATGGCCAAGACCACCTGAGAATGCACACACCCCCCGAGCTTCCATATATCCTCCCCGTTTCTCCCACCACAGATACCCCTTATCCTCACCCACATCCCCATTATGTTAAAAATAGACAACTGGAAACTTGCACAGATGAGGTGGTCATAAGAATGAAGATGTGGTGGATAAAATAAACCTAGATGAACTTAAATCTCCAGTATTTCTGTGCGCTCGCTACTAGAGGCCTTGGCTTGATGATCATACAGATATGATGAAGTCAAAGAGGAACAGCTCTAAGCTCTATACTGTAGCTTCTTATGTCAGGAGACCACAACCAAACAATCCATACGTTCTATAGATTCCAGAACCATAACAATCCTTTTGAATACTTAGAGGTGATTTTCAATACCCATCTGTCTTTGTTTGTCTTTTTTAGAGTTTCCATATTGGAGACGTATTGTAAACACAAGGTTAAGACAGAGTAGGTAGTTCTGACACAAAGGGGACGTGATTCTTCCGGTAACCACGATCAGAGATGACGTAGGCTCCTTTGAAGAACACTGCTGTACAGGTTAAAACAATATTTACCCTCTGTAAGGGTAACTCTATAAGGGTTAAAACAATATTTACCCTCTGTAAGGGTAACTCTATAAGGGTTAAAACAATATTTACCCTCTGTAAGGGCAACTCTGTAAGGGTTAAAACAATATTTGCTCTGACATTATGATACAAATGGCATATACAGTGATTTCGCTTCAAAATAATTACCATGCAATATGTCAAACAAGCTTCAGTTATTGGATAATCACCAACCCTTACCCAATGAATTCATCATGTTGATCTTAGTTTGTGTAGAGGACCTCAGCTATAGATGGTATTTGGTATTCAATGAGAAATGATACGGTTGTAATGGTAGTTACTTACTTACATAATTCAACACAGCTGTAAATTGGTTCCAAATGGTTCCAGTGGGTAATGGTTCAATAAGATTGAAATAAATCTAAAGTAATTATGTAACTACAAATTTCACAGTGTTTCACAGCGTTTCTAAGTTCATTCAGACTGAGTGGCTGTAAAATATAGCATCACCCTTTTGTTTTCTCATAAAATGTTAGGACCTCTGGAGCTTAGTGTTGGACTTTGACATTTCTCCTTTTTGATTATTTGACCCCTCCCTTCCTGTTTAAAGACAGAGAAAGAGGAGAGTCATTAAACTCTGACAGAAAGTGTAAATCTTTCAGGATGCCAGTGCAGCAGTGCAGCAGTGCAGCCTCCAGTGGACCACACAGTCAGTAGTGGGTATAAGGTGGCTTTGGCTGATGTGAAATCCTGTCAATGCCTTTCTGTGTGACTGAGATTCCCATGTCCTTGCCATGTGGAAACAGGGTTTCCCCCCCTTATTTTTCAGTTTGACCCAGATCGAATGCCTTCCAGTCACTGTGAGACAGCATGGGTAATGGTTGTGTGTAGCTGATAGACAGTGTAATAGTTAATCTAGTCTGAGTGACTCACATGTTTATGAAGAAAACTTCCAGTATGATTCTATGCATTTATCTCATGAGCTCCTGTCATTTCTACATACCATGATGACAGACACTTTAATATGTATTGACGAATGACCATGCACACACACGTGCACACACACATACGCACACACACATCGTCTCTCTCAACAATCCCCCATGCTGAACACAGACTGTGTAAATGGAGATAATGAAGCAGCACTTGATTTTGTGTTTCACAAACCAGGAAGGAAGGCTTCTTCTGCCAATACTTTTCTTCTTCCTGGGAGCAGGGGTCAGATGTCAAAGAGACTGTTTATGAATGGCAGAGACTGACAAGGTCATGTTTGTGATTGTCAAGATTGACGGGGTCATGTCAAAAGGCATGTGATCAGAACTGAATGAGAGCAGACACACACATGTACACACGCACGCATGCAGGCACACACACACACACACACACACACACACACACACACACACACACACACACACACACACACACACACACACACACACACACACACACACACACAAGCTGCAAATACCAGAATATGAATAACTATGATATTTGTACCAATCTCTTTCCATTTATGTAGTGTCTTACAAGGTCTATAGTATTTCCCATGGGTTCCATAGGTTAATGATATGATGGTGTGTGATGGCTGTCAGATAGAGCTTTGATACTAAAGACATCTGAGCTGCCATCAGTACTACTCTACAAAGGCTGCAATCAATACTACGCTACACAGAATGCCATAAATACTACTCTACACAGTCTGCCATCAATACTACTCTGCACAGGCTGCCATCAATACTACTCTACATAGGCTTCAATGAATACTACTCTACACAGGCTGCCATCAATACTACTTGACACAGGCTGACATCAATACAACTCTACACACACTGCCATCAGTGCTACTCTTCACAGGCTGCATTCAATAATTCTCTACACAGGTTGCCATCAATACTACCCTAAAAAGGCTGCATCATTTCCACTCTACACAGGCTGCCATCAATACTACTCTACACAGACTGCCATCAGTACTACTCTACACAGGCTGCCATCAGTTCTACTCTACACAGACTGCCATCAATGCTATTCTAAACAGGCAGCCTGCAATGCCCAAATGAGGGCATTGCGTTCATCCACCTCTGGCCTGCTGGCTCCCCTTCCTCTGCGGAAGCATAGTTCCCGCTCAGCCCAGTCAAAACTGTTCGCTGCTCTGGCACCCCAATGGTGGAACAAGCTCCCTCACGACGCCAGGACAGCGGAGTCACTCACCACCTTCCGGAGGCATTTGAAACCCCACCTCTTTAAGGAATACCTGGGATAGGATAAAGTAATCCTTCTACCCCCCCCCCAAAATTGTAAAGTGGTTATCCCACTGGCTATAGGGTGAACGCACCAATTGGTGAGTCGCTCTGGATAAGAGCGTCTGCTAAATGACGTAAATGTGCCCTTGAGCAAGGCACTTAACCCTAATTGCTCCTGTAAGTCGCTCTGGATAAGAGCGTCTGCTAAATGACTAAAATGTAAATGTAAATGTATCAATACTACTCTACACAGGCAGCCATCAATACTACTCTACACAGGCTTCCATCAACACTAATCCAAACAGGATACCATCAATACTACTCTAAACAGCTGCCGTCTATACTACTCTAAACAGCTGCCATCAATACTACTCTAAACAGGCTGCCATCAATACTACTCTATACAGGCTGCCATCAACACTACTCTACATAAGCTGCCATCAATACTACTCGACACAGACTGCCATCATCACTACTCTACACAGGCCGCCATCAATACTACTCTACACAGGCTGCCGTCTATACTACTCTAAACAGCTGCCATCAATACTAATCTAAACAGGCTGCCATCAGTACTACTCTACACAGGCTGCCATCAATACTACTCTACATAAGCTGCCATCAATACTACTCGACACACACTGCCATCAGCACTACTCTACACAGGCTGCCATCAATACGACTCTAAACAGGCTTGCATCAATACTACACTACACAGACTGCCATCAATACTACTCTAAATAGGCTGCCATCAGTACTACTCTATACAGGCTGCCATACACAGGCTGACATCAATACTACTCTAAACAGGCTGCCATCAGCATTACTCTACACAGGCTGCCATCAATACACCTCTACACAGCCCGCCATCAATACTACTCTAAACAGGCTTCCATCAACACTACACTACACAGACTGCCATCAATACTACTCTAAACAGGCAGCCATCAATACTACTCTACACAGGCTGCCATCAGTACTACTCTATACAGGCTGCCATCAGTACTACTCTATACAGGCTGCCATCAGTACTACTCTACACAGGCTGCCATCAGTTCTACTCTACACAGACTGCCATCAATGCTATTCTAAACAGGCAGCCATCAATACTACTCTACACAGGCTTCCATCAACACTAATCCAAACAGGATACCATCAATACTACTCTACACAGGCTGCAATCAATACTACTCTACACAGGCTGCCATCAACACTAGTCTACACAGGCTGCCATCAATACTACTCTAAACAGCTGCCGTCTATACTACTCTAAACAGCTGCCATCAATACTACTCTAAACAGGCTGCCATCAGTACTACTCTACACAGGCTGCCATCAATGCTACTCTACATAAGCTGCCATCAATACTACTCGACACAGACTGCCATCAGCACTACTCTACACAGGCTGCCATCAATACTACTCTACACAGGCTGCCGTCTATACTACTCTAAACAGCTGCCATCAATACTAATGTAAACAGGCTGCCATCAGTACTACTCTACACAGGCTGCCATCAATACTACTCTACATAAGCTGCCATCAATACTACTCGACACACACTGCCATCAGCACTACTCTACACAGGCTGCCATCAATACTACTCTAAACAGGCTTGCATCAATACTACACTACACAGACTGCCATCAATACTACTCTAAATAGGCTGCCATCAGTACTACTCTATACAGGCTGCCATCAGTACAACTATACACAGGCTGACATCAATACTACTCTAAACAGGCTGCCATCAGCACTACTCTACACAGGCTGCCATCAATACACCTCTACACAGGCCGCCATCAATACTACTCCAAACAGGCTTCCATCAACACTACACTACACAGACTGCCATCAATACTACTCTAAACAGGCAGCCATCAATACTACTCTACACAGGCTGCCATCAGTACTACTCTATACAGGCTGCCATCAGTACTACTCTATACAGGCTGCCATCAGTACAACTCTACACAGTCTGCCATCAGTACTACTCTACACAGATTGCCATCAATTCTACTCTAAACAGGCTGCCATCAGTACTACTCTACACAGACTACCATCAGTACTACTCTACACAGGCTGCCATCAGTTCTACTCTACACAGACTGCCATCAATACTACTCTAAACAGGATGCCATCAATACTGCACTACACAGACTGCCATCAGTACTACTCTACACAGGCTGCCATCAATACTACTCTACATAGGCTGCCATCAATACTACTCGACACAGACTGCCATCAATCCTACTCGACACAGGCTGCCATCAATACTACTCTACACAGGCCGCCATCAATACTGCTCTAAACAGGCTGCCATCAATACTACTCTAACAGGCTTGCATCAATACTACAATACACAGACTGCCATCAATACTCATCTAAACAGGCTGCCATCATTACTACTCTACACAGATTGACATAAATTCTACTCTAAACAGGCTGCCATCAATACTACTCTAAACAGGCTGCCATCAGTACTACTCTATACAGGCTGCCATCAGTACAACTCTACACAGGCTGCCATCAATACTACTATAAACAGGCTGCCATCAATACTACTCTAATCAGGCTGCCATCAGTAATTCTCTAAACAGGCTGTCATCAGGTCTGCTCTACACACATACACACCATATAACCACGCATGCAGGCATGCACATGGCACACATACAAACACACAAACCCACACACACACACACACACACACACACACACACACACACCTCCTTGTTTCCAGGACAGCCCAGCAGAAGATGACTGTCAACAGCCGAGTAACAGAGACATTTGCACCTTGCTCTATGCCCTGTAATATACTGTACATTCTGAAACACCTTGCTTACATCTCAATTCATTGTTATTTTTTCCTCTTTCCTCTTCCTGTCAGGGGTTTGATATCTTGATTTTAGCAGTTAGGCTTTTGAAGTCGGCGTGTTTACAGAAAAACACCTTTGCTTTGCATTCCACCATATCTGAATAAGCTATCTCACATACAAACCTATACTTACTGACATCAAGATCATTGTTATACTGTAAGGTTTGCTGTAGCATTACATTAATACTGTATGGATTCCATTGTCTGTAAGGAAATACTATGAGGCCATTTTGACCACACTCTAAACAATAACATAGGCCTACTGAAAGCCTCATGCGTTTATTTGTGTCTTTCCGTAAGGTCTCTTCTCACCTCTCATAGCAGGGGTTACAGCAAACTCTCTCACTCATTACACCAATCACATCAACCCTCACACTCTCTTTCTCGTTTTCATCTTCTCCCCTCTTAGCCTGACCTACTGACCCCTCTTATCCAATGAGCACTCAGACAGACAGACTGGGTTGTGTTTTAGTCACGCATAGAGACACGCAGTGGCACCCTGACCGATCCACTGGTTCCCTCTAGAGAGGGCTAAGACATAACACACAAACAAACTCACATCAGTGTGTTTCACCATGAGGAAATAAAAGATTGTGAGAAAAGCAGAGAGATACTACTAGTGCTTGATCAATGAGTATATTGAGCCACAGAGGAGGCACTCAGTCAATCCCAAAAGCTATGGGTGGATCTGGGGAAGAGAGTACATGGGCAACACTGGTGGACATTCTGTGTATAGCCCATGAAACCCTGAAGTTTCACTCTGGGGGGAGCGAGGCTTTGTTATTGTTTCAACTGCGGATTCTAGCTTTAATATCTAAAAAAAGCCACAGAGCAGTGCTTAGCAATGGGGGTTAACTTGGGATCTGGTAATGTCTGTCTGGTATCCAGATCCTGGGGAGTCTAACTAGCAGGCTGTTGTCTGCCTGTCCAGTTCTGTAGACCCCTGCTCCTCTGACTGTGCCCTGCCAATGCCCTCTACCCCTCCCTGTCCCCCTCCTCTACCCCTGTAGAGACATCTCTCTCTCCATCTATCGCTCTCTGTTCTAGTCCACCCTCTGCCCCTCTCTCAGACCTCTCACCCATTCTCCTCACCCCTTGATGCAACCAATAAAGCCTCCAGCCTTAACCATGCTTCATCCTCTCCTCTCCCTTCAGTACCCTTCTGATGCTGTCCAATCCTAGTCATGTACCCCCTCTCACCACCTTTCTCCTCTGTCTTTCTCGTTCTTTCTCTTTCCCTCTCTCCTCTCCCTATGGAGTGGGCTAACTGACTGAGACAGTGGGAGTTTGGTGAAAGGGGCAGAAGTGTGGCCAAGGGTATGATTGGAACACACTCCCATACTAATGGATATGCGAGATCATCAGAGAGTATAAAACATTTAGAAACAAAGGCAGGATTTCCGTCAGTGATTTCTGTGGTCTTCTGACAACCTCAGAGAGCATAAGAAGAAAACAACAAAGAAACAGAGATTACACTGACAATGAAATATTGTGGTAATGCGATTACTGTTGTGTGAACATTAAAATCGTTAACAACGTGTGTGAGCATTTTAATGGGCAGATTAGGGCTGTTGTTTCAGGCTTCTCTCTGCTCTCTGATGAGGTTAATCATAAGGCTGTGTCTTGTTTGGCTCCTCTGCTTTTGTTTCCTTTCCTTTCCAAGAGAGAGCGAGAGAGCGAGAGAGAGAGAGAGAGAGAGAGAGAGAGAGAGAGAGAGAGAGAGAGAGAGAGAGAGAGAGAGGAGAGAGAGAGAGAGAGAGAGAGAGAGAGAGAGAGAAAGAAAGAGAGAGAGAGAGAGAGAGAGAGAGAGAGAGAGAGCGAGAGCGAGAGCGAGAGAGAGAGAGAGAGAGAGAGAGAGAGAGAGAGAGATCCTCTGTGTTCTGTTCCTCTTACTGATAAATAAGCAATAGGCCGAGATAGAAGAGCTCCTCAATGCAATGCACAGTCAAGCTGAAATATTAATCATCATTGTTATGGGACACAGAGGGAAATCACAGCAGGGAGGAGAGGGAAAATGTATATGTTCTTGCATCAAATGATGCGAAACAACCTTTTATGCCAAGCAATAGAAGACACATCTGTTGTTTTTCAATGCCATACAACAACTGCAATAATATTTAAAGCAATTTCCAAAAGTGTGTGTCCTTCCTGTGTGCTTCAGTCATTCTTATAGATAGGAGAAATCAACATGGCTGAAGCTATATTAAAGATGCAGTCTCGAAACTTTTGTATAATTTCAGCCAGTAGTTTTAAATGTGGTGCTCATGAGCCAAAATGAGTCACAGTTGTTGTGTACTATATCATCCAATTGTGTACCATGTCAATTTGTATGATATCTTACAAATCCATTTTGTGTAATATGTCAGAAGAAAATTGTGCTTGTGATCCCAGAGTGCATCTTTAAGTCTATTGTAGGGCTACAAGGATCTTCACTAACAAGGAAAGCAGGGGATAGGGGAAGGTGCTACTGCTTAGGTCAAGGGAAACATACAGAATGTAGGTGAGGGGATAGAGACCCAAATGGATTCAAGCCTTAGGGAGCATGTCAGGGTTACAAGGTCAATCAAATCTAGACTCTTATCTAAGTTTGATCTACAACTGTCTACACATACCAGTCAGCGCTGACAAAGGAGATGTCATCTAAACCAATCATATCTGAGGAATTGCATTACTTAAACCAATCATATCTAAGTAAACTCATGACAGTAATTAGGGACAGTCATGAGGTGATACACAGTGAATTCCATTGTCAGATTTACGTCAATGTTGCCAGAGCCGGAACACCATATACTCAATAATACCACACTAAATATCTATTTCAGACTCCAGAGGTTATATAATACTACATCGCAAGACAACAATACCTTTTCAGAACCAAAAACACCTTAGGCTTTATGCTGCTACAGTCTGTCCTATCAGCCCAATACTGAGAAACCAATCTATCCTATTCATCAGCTGTATCTCCCACTGTAGACACACACACACACAGTTCTGCACTACAGCATCTACGGCCAGCTGGAACCGAATCACCCTGACATCTCCATGCGGTGTGTGTATGTGAGTGCGTGCATGCACAAGGCTGCTGTTATATCAGGACTCGACCAGCTGAGCTGAAAAAGTTCACTGCGGTACAAAAAGACACTCATGACGCATTTTTATTTCTCTCTCCCTCTCCATACTCATCCAGGATTATAAGGCAAGAGTTTATTTAAATAACTTTTAGATAAGACCAAAATACAACTACAAAAACAGAAACATTGACTTTGTACAAAAATATTCAATCTAGACATAATACATGATTATTATAGTAGCAGTAGAATAGGTCGTAGCTAAGCTTATCTAGAGCATGCAGTTTCTCCTGTACATGTTATAGAAAGAAGTATTTACAGTCATTCAACATGAATGCATCTAATTAACACACACAACACTGACCTTTGGGCCACGTCTCAATAGGGTAAAATAGGGTCATGGCTAGAAGGAATGCAGCTAATGTCAAAGTGACATCACACTCTTGCTGCGAACTCAGACCTTACTGGCTTAGCCAGGTCACCCATGATACAAGTCAGTATTTGACATCCATCCATGTCTGAGGACGACGGGAGATGACGTGGAAACCGGCCACTAGGGGCAACAGTGAGCGCTGTTACCTTCAAGTACTTTTCGGTTTTGCTAGGGTGTTGTGGACGGGAATGGTGTACAGGTGTAAGTTCAAATCCAGCAATAGAAAGTATTTTTTGTTTTAAGCCTATCCCAAAACTTAACCCTTACCTTAACCATTCAGAGTTAATGACTAACCTTAAGAATTTGGAGTTAATGCCTGAACTTAACCCTAACCTAAAAAAATTGACGTTTGGAACAATAAAAAAAATATATGTTTGAGAAACATGGATGAATGTCTAATTCTGACATGAGACTGTGAGAGCTGGTAGGCTGGCTAGCTGGCAACATCAGCAGGGCGCTAGATAAATTGTCAAAGAAATGTAGGTTTATTTTGATGGCCGAAGGAGGAATAACTTGTAATATTGCTCACACTCTTGATGTCACAGTGACATGATAATTAGCTAACGTTACTGCCCTAGGGAAGCACGACGACGAGCCAGTGCGAAAGACCAGTGCACCAGCGTTGTATTGAGGTGCTTGCCAACATGAGCTGCTTCCCACTGGGCAGCTGTATTACTATGTCGCCTGCGGTAGCTAACATGGCCAATTTTTTCCCTCTCAAAATGTTATTTTATTTTGAGTAGGATAGCAGCTTAGACCAGAAATAACTTGTAATGTTGGTAATCATCTGGATGTCACTGTGATACAGTTTACTGAACAGGGATGGAACATGGTGCTCTTCGCTCTTGTTTGTCGAGCACTGCTGTCCCGCAGTATGGCCAGGGAAGTACAGTACCAGACAAATGTTTCAAGGGTTTTTTCTTATTTTTACTATTTTCTACATTGTAGAATGATAGTGAAGACATCAAAACTATGAAATAACACATATGGAATCATGTAGTAACCAAAAAAGTGATTTATTTGAGATTCTTCAAAGTGGCCACCCTTTGCCTTGATGACAGCTTTGCACACTCTTAGCATTCTCTCAACCAGCTTCATGAGGAATGCTTTTCCAACAGTCTTGAAGGAGTTCCTACATATCCTGAGCACTTGTTGGCTGCTTTTCCTTCACTCTGCGGTCCAACTCATCCCAAACCATCTCAATTGGGTTGAGGTCGGGTGATTGTGGAGGCCAGGTCATCTGATGCATCACTCCATCACTCTCCTTGGTCAAATAGCCCTTACACAGCCTGGGGGTGTGTTTTGGGTCAAGGTCCTGTTGAAAAACAAATGATAGTCCCACTAAGCGCAAACCAGATGGGATGGCATATCACTGCAGAATGCTGTGGTAGCCATGCTGGTTAAGTGTGCCTTGAATTCTAAATAAATCACTGACAGTGTCACCAGCAAAGCACCCCCACACCATCACACCTCCTCCTCCATGCTTCACGGTGGGAACTACACATGCAGAGATCATCCTTTCACCTACTCTGTGTCTCACAAAGACACGGCGGTTGTAACCAAAAATCTCATCAGACCAAAGGACAGATTTCCACCAGTCTTATGTCCAATACTCGTGCTTCTTGGCCGAAGCAAGTCTCTTCTTCTTATTGGTGTTCTTTAGTAGTGGTTTATTTGCAGCAATTCGACCATGAAGGCCTGATTCACACCGTCTCCTCTGAACAGTTGATGTTGAGGTGTCTGTTACTTGAACTCTGTGAAGCATTTATTTGGGCTGCAATCTGAGGTGTAGTTAACTCTAATGAACTTATCCTCTGCAGCAGAGGTAACTGGGTTTTCCATTCCTGTGGCGGTCCTCATGAGAGCCAGTTTCATCACAGTGCTAGATGGTTTTTGCGACTGCACTTGAAAAAACGTTCAAAGTTCTTGAAATGTTCCGTACTGACTGACCTTCATGACTTAAAGTAATGATGGACTGTCGTTTCTCTTTGCTTATTTGAACTGTTCTTGCCATAATATGGACTTGGTCTTTTACCAAATAAGGCTATCTTCTGTATACCACCCCTACCTCATCACACAACACAACTGATTGGCTCAAACGCATTAAGAATAAGATAAATTCCACAAATTAACTTTTAAGAAGGCACACCTGTTAATTGAAATGCATTCCAGGTGACTACCACATGAAGCTGGTTGAGAGAATGCCAAGAGTGTGCAAAGCTGTCATCAAGGCAAAGGGTGGCTACTTTGAAGAATCTATATTTTGATTTGTTTAACACTTTTCTGGTTACTACATGATTCCATATGTGTTATTTCATAGTTTTGATGTCTTCACTATTATTCTACAATGTAGAAAATAGTAAAAATAAAGAAAAACCCTGGAATGAGTAGGTGTGTCCAAACTTTTGACTGATACTGTACATTAGCTAGCTAGTGTAGCCAATATCAGTGCGACAGCTAAGGCACAGTAATTGCAGTGATTTTCTCTGATCAAAACAGACTGATTCTGAACACTCTCCAAAGTCCCAACTTTGGCAGACAAGTTCCAAACTCTCACAGGAATTTGAAATCACTTTTGACATTAGCTGCATCCCTTCTAGCCACGACCGTAAAACAGTAAAAAACTGAGACAATATTGAGACACAACCCTGGACTTAGGCACAGCCAGGGGGATCATGGGTAGTGTAGTTTGAAAAGCCAGACCTATATAAGTCCTTTAAGTGTTTGACTGGTATAAAATAAGATCAAACCTCTGTGACAGCAGTTTACACTCTTAGCAGTCTACTCTTAGCAGTCTACATCCTCATTGAACCCTTTGAAGAACCCTTTTTGGTGCAGGTAGAACCATTTTGGTTCAAGGTAGTACCCTTTCTACAGAGGGTTCTACGTGGAACCCAAAAGGGTTCTAGCTGGAACCAAAAAGGGTTATACCTGGAACCTGAAAGGACTCTCCTATGGGGACAGTCAAAGAACCCTTTTGGAAACCTTTTTTCTAAGATGGTATTGTGGTACCTGTTCCCATGGCATTATAACTTTCCCTCAAGTCTAATTACTTATTTGATCATCTTACCCATGGCTACCTTTTACCCCTATAAACATTGATGGTTTCCCCTAATACTTTGACTGATGACACTTTTTGCGACTGCTGTGCCCACTCCTCCTCTTTGGTATCCTCACCACCTCATCCTCTCCTCCGCTGCCCTACCCTCTCTCCATCCAACTCTTTATCCCTCTCTCCGTTTCTCTCTCCGTGGTGTCGTCTGTTCCTGCTTTTCTTCAGCTCCTGGATGTGTTTCCATTTTCCCACCCCCTGCCCTCTTCCGCCTCGCCTATTGGCCGGCCTCTTCTCCAGCCACAGCGAATCACAGTACTGTTCCAGCGAGCCAATGGGAGAACTCATCACCCGCAGGTAGTCCTTATAGCGCTGACGAGAGTCTGCCCCGGGGCGAACCTCGACGCTGGGGTCCTTGCTGGGCTTGGGCCGCCCGTCAAGATGCCCGTGGGAAATGAGGCGCAGCGTGAGGCGGAGCAGAGTGTGTGTAAAGTGCGTGTGCTCCTGTGCCATACACACGTACATGCCGGAGTCGGCAGGATGGAGAGAGCGGATGAGGAGACCTTGGTCTGTATGGACCACTCTGTCATCTGGCCTCACCTGGGAGAGTGGGTGAGATGACAGAATATTAGCTATAAACATTCATATAATACTCTATAGAGACAACCCAGCAAACAGGGAACATTCCCAAAACATTCACAGTTCATTCCCTAAGATTCCCATTTCTTGTTAGGTTGTTATCTAACATTAGTATGATAATATCGCAAAAACATTCAAAAAATCTGTAACAACCACCACAGAACATTCCCCAAAAGTTCTCATTAGGTTTCCAGGTATAATAACACAATGTACCAGTAATGTTTTCCCAGCAAACCTGGATACATTTTTGGGGGACAAAATAAAGACATCCTCTCTTTTAGTAGATTATATCTGAGTCTCAATTTCAGCATTATTTTTTAAATTTTCACATGGTAAAAAAAATGAAGGGAATTTAACCTGCCAACTTCAGCTTTCAGTCAGATCATTAACGCTCTGCACCACCAGGTGATAACTGTGGTATTGGGCATTGCATTTAGGTTAATGATCTGACTGCAAAGCTGAAGATTGCAGGTTGAATCCCACATAAAAAAAAAAAAGGTGAAATTGAGGCTCAGATACAGTCTACTAAAAGAGACGATGTCATTATTTTGTCCAGATTTATAAACAATCAGAAATGCAGAATTTAAACTAACTGTAAAAAAATAAATATACATTTACTGTTCAACTTTAAAAAACGCAATCAATATAATTTTTACTTTGAGACGCTTGATATGGTCCCCCCTGTTTCATTTTTCATGATCTGAAAAGCAAAAGTGATCCTAGATCAGCACTCATAGTTTTGGATACCTTGTAAATATGGGTCCAGAAGTAAGCAGCATATAAAGAGGATGGGTGAAGTGATGGTGAATAATGCAGTTACCAGTATTTCCATGGGTTTGTTATGTCTAAGAAGAAAAAGATTGTCCTCCCTCATCTTAAACGGCACTGACCACCACTGATGGATTGTGCATGTAATATAATAATAAATAATATGTCATTTAGCAGACGCTTTTATCCAAAGCGACTTACAGCCATGCGTGCATACATTTTTGTGTATGGGTGGTCCCGGGGATCAAACCCACTACCTTGGCGTTACAAGCGCCGTGCTCTACCAGCTGAGCTACAGAGGACCATTGTGTGGACATCACAATGTATGTGTGCCATTCATAGGGTAAAGATTTAAGTGGCTTTTAACGGGGTATGGTAGTAGGTGCCAGGCGCACCCGTTTGTGTCAAGAACTGCAATGCTGCTGGGATTTTCCACGCTCAACAGTTTTCCGTGTGTATAAAGAATGGTCCACCACCCAAAGGACATCCAGCCAACTTGACACAACTGTGGGAAGCATTGGAGTCAACATGGGCCAGTATCCCTGTGGAACGCTTTCAACACCTTGTAGAGTCCATGCCTTGACGAATTGAGGCTGTTCTGAGGGCAAAAAGGGGGGGTGCAATTCATGTTCCTAATGTTTGGTATATTCAGTGTACATTGCGTGAATATCAACAGAATACTATGTTAAACCTGAAACAAATATGCTATGAATTTCATAACTGACTTATTTGGAAATTGTGGAACATTGTGGGAATGTTCTGTGCAACATCCCAGACAACTCCCATAACTTCATTAAATGTTCTGGGAACCTTTAAAGAACTTAGACTAGGTGTTCTGGCAACATTCTTACAACATTATAAGAATGTCCTGTGCAACCTAACTTAAACATTGTATGAATGTCATCACAACTGAGCTTATTTTGTGTTTTGGGAACCTATCTCTTTTAATGTACCCACACTGTTCCCACAACCTAATTAAATGTTCTGGTAACCTTTAAACAACTCAGAAAGTCTGTTCTGTCAACATTCTTACAACATCAAAGGAATGTTTTGTGCACCCTGATACAAACATTGTAGAATCATCTGCACAACTGGACCGTTTTTGTTTGTTTTGGGAACATATATTTTGTGATGTCTCCACAATGTTCCCACCAGACTGTTCCCACAACCTAATGAAACATTCTGGGAACATTTAAAATAACAGATTAAATGTGTTCTAGGAATGTTCTTGCAACATCAGGCAAATGTTTTATACAAACATTCTGTAATCATCAGCATGACTGGACAGTTTCTGTGTTTTGAGAACATTTGCTGCGACCTAACGAATGTTCTGGGAACTTTCACATAACCAATTTTGGTTTGCTGGGAACCATCTAGAATAGGAATTCAACATTGGACAGACTTTAAGCCTAACTTAACCAGGAAGAAATAAGCAGGGCGATAAGCACGACAACATTAACAAACCTATTTGATAGGTATGAAACATATGGAATGTATGATCTCTGGGTTAACTAACACTCACAAGGCCTAACAGGGAAAACCAGACCTATCAACACCCTTCAACAACATGTCACACACGCCAATACCTCCCACTGTGCTCACAAACACACGGCTAATTTGTACCCAAGGTGTTTTAAGCATGGTAATGGCCCTTGGGACAGGATGCACATTAAGGGTTTGGATGCGGTGTGTGTCGACTGATGGGGTCAGAGGTGTGTGTGTGTCAGGGTCAGGGTCAGTGGTGCTATCCTAGCAGAGTGATAATGATCCTGTCTTCATGCTCACTAACATCCACCATGATTCATCAGGTGGCACGGCCTAAAACAACACAGCTGGGCTGTGTGTGTGTGACTGAGATAAAGAGGGAGCAAGCGGGAGTGCTTCAATGCATAACTCCACCCTCCCTCTGCTCTCTTACCACCTGCCAGAGGTTAAACTGAAAACAAAGATAGTTTTACATTTTACATGTTAGTCATTTAGCAGATTCTCTTATCCAGAGCGACTTACAGTTAGTGCATTCATATTAAGATTGCTAGGTGGGACAACCACATATCTCAGTCATAGTTAGTACATTTCTTCTCAATAAAGTAGCTATCATCAAAGTCAGAGCTAGTAAGGGGGGGGTCAAGTGTGAGTGTTAGTTCACAAAAGGAGGGGGTGTGAGGGAGGATGCTGTGGGATTATTTAAGATACTATTTGAAGAGGTAGGGTTATAGATGTTTTTGGAAGATGGGGAGAGACTCTGCTGTCTTAGCTTCAGGGGAAAGCTGGATCCACCATTGGGGTGCCAGGACAGAGAAAAGCTTTGACTGGGCTGAGCGGGAGCTGCCCTCCCATAGGGGTGGGGGTCCAACAGACCAGAAGTGGCAGAGCAGAGTACTCAGGTTGGGTTGTAGGGTTTAAGCATAGCCTAAAGGTAGGGAGAGACAATTCCTCTTGCTCCTCCGTAGGCAAGCACCATGGTCTTGTAGTGGATCCAAGCTTCGACTGGAAGCCAGTGGAGTGTGCGGAGGAGCGGGGTGACATGGGATAACTTGAAAAAGTTGGAACACCAGCTGGGCTGCAGCGATCTGGATAAGTTGCAGGGGTTTGATGGCACAAGCTGGGAGCCCAGCCAACAGCGAGTTGCAGTAGTCCAGACGGGAGATGACAAGTTTCTGGATTAGGACTTGCGCCACTTCCTGTGTGAGGTAGGGTCGTACTCTACGGATGTTGAAGAGCATGAACCTGCAGGAGCGAGTCACAGCTTTAATGTTTGCAGAGAATGACAGGGTGTTGTCCAGGGTCACGCAAAGGTTCTTTGCACTCCGGGAGGGGGACACCGTGGAGTTATCAACTGTGATGGAGAGGAAGAGGAGCTCCATCTTGTCGAGGTTGAGCTTGAGGTGGTGGGCCGACATCCAAACGGAGATATCTGCCAGGCACACATGATGGAGCTGAGTGACTTGGTGTATAGAGAGAAGAGGAGAGGACCTAAAACCGAAACCTGGGGGACACCAGTAGTGAAAGTAAGTGGTACAGATACAGATCAACTCCACGTCTCCTAGTAGAACCGGCCTGCCAGGTAGGATGCAATCCAGGAGTGTGCAGAGACTGAGATGCCCAGCCCTGAGAGGGTGGAGAGGAGGAACTGATGGTTCATGATGTCGAAGGCAGCAGATAGATCTGGGAGGATGAGAACAGAAGAGAGAGAATCAGCTTTGTGTCGAGAGCCTCCGTGACACAGAGAAGAGCAGTCCTGGTTGAGTGACCTGTCTTGAAGCCTGACTGGTAAGGATCAAGAAGATTGTTCTGAGAAAGATAGCGAGAGAGACAGCATGCTCAATGAAAAAGAAAAGAAAGAAGGGATACCGGTCTGTCATTTTTGAATTCAGAGAGGTCGAGTGTTGGTTTCTTGAAGAGGGAAGCGACACTGGCCATTTTGATGTCAGAGGGGACGCAGCCAGTGGTCAGGGATGAGTTGATGAGGGAAGTGAGGAATAGGAGAAGGTCTCCAGAAATGGGAGGAGGAGATGGGGTCGAGCGGGCAGTTTATCGTCCGTCCGGACCTCACTAGTCTCAGGATTTCATCTGGAGAGAGAGGGGAGAAAGAGGTCAAGGCATAGGGTAGTTCTGTCTTAGTGGGACCAGTGGACTCAATAGGCTGAGTGAATGAGGAGAGGATGTCGTCAACCTTCTTTTCAAAGTGGTTGACAAAGTCGTCCGCAGAGGGAGGAGGAGGGAGTGGAGGATTAAGGAAGGAGGATAAGGTGGAAAATAGTTTCCTAGGGTTAGTCAGAAGCTTGAAATTTAGAGTGACAGAAAGTGGCTTTAGCAGCGGATACAGAGGAAGAGAAGGTAGAAAGGAGGGAGTGAAATGATGGTAGGTACTCCGAATGTTTAGTTTTCCTCCATTTTCGATCAGCTGTTGCAGTGAGATTAGTAGTTGAACAGCATCTAGTAAAGATGAGGTCAAATATATTAATTGCCTTGTGAATGGGAGGGGACTGGGAAAGGGTAAGGTCAAAAGAGGCAAGGAGGGGAATGTAAAGAAATGACTCGAAGGCAGACATTGGGAGGTTGAAATCGCCCAGTTTGAAGAGAGGTGAGCCATCGTCAGGAAATTAGCTTGTCAAGGTGTCAAGCTCATTGAGGAACTTGCTAAAGGCACCTGGTTGGCGATAGATGACAACAATGTGAATTTTGAGTGGACATGTGACAATGACAGCATGGAATTCAAATTAGGAGATGGAGAAATGAGTAGCCCTGTGCCACCACCGTGACGACTAGATGCTCTCAGACTATGACAGAACAAGTAGCATTGTTCTCTGGGGTGATTCATGTTTTCATCAGGGCCAAAAAGTCTAGGGACTGAAGGGCAGCATAGGCTGAGATGAACTCTGCGTTCTTGACCGCAGATCGGCAGTTCCAATGGCTGCCGGGGACCAGCAATTCCACATGGGTTGTGCGCACAGCGTACACTAAATTAGAAGTGTTGCAGCCAAGGGGTGGGGAGCGTCTGTAAAGCTAACAGGTATAGAAAACAGACACATAGTTGCCAAAGCTACAAAAGAGCTCAGTGAGTTCTGAAAATAACTAGGTAAGATACTTTTTTTTTGTTTTGTACTTGGCGCTGACACTGACGAGGATGGCGACCTCGCGACTAGTATTTTGGTATTTAGTTTTTTTATGTATAATTTTTTACATTATTAGCTCAGTATCATTACATACAGCCGGGTAAAACTATTGGATATCAGAGCGGCGGTAACTCAACAGCATTACGACCAGGAATACGACTTCCCGAAGCAGATCCTTTGTTTGCTCTCCCCAGGGCAATTGAACTGATTCCAGGGGCTGACCCAAAATATCGCCGGCGGAGGAGAGGCACTCGGAGCGGCCTGCTGGGTCAACCTAGGAGCACACCACCCAACGCTTCCAAGTATACTACTCGCTAATGTTCAGTCCTGGTTAACAAGGTCGACGAGCTCCGGGCAAAGATTTCTTTACAGAGAGACATCAAGGCCTGTAACATACTTTATTTCATGGAAACATGTCTCTCTGGGGATATTCTGTCGAAATTGGTCCAGCCAGATGGGTTCTCAGTTCATCGCGCAGACAGGAATAAATATCTCTCCGGGAAGCAGAAGGGCAGAGGTGTGTGTTTCATGATTAACGACTCGTGGTGTAATAGTAGTAACATACAGGTACTCAAGTCCTTTTGTTCACCCGACCTAGGATACCTCACAATCAAATGCCGACCGTATTATCTCCTAAGATAATTTCTTTGGTTATAGTCACGGCCGTGTTAATCCCCCCTCAAGCCGATACCACGACGGCCCTCAAAGAACTTCACTGGACTTTATGCAAACTGGAAACCACATATCCTGAGGCTGCATTTATTGTAGCCGGGGATTTTAACAAAGCACATTTGAGGACTAGGCTGCCGAAGTTCTATCAACATATCAACTGTTGTACTCACGCTGCTAAAATCCTCAACCATTGCTATTCAAACTTCCAGGATGGTTATAAGACCCTCCCCCGCCCTCCTTTCGGCAAATCTGACCACGACTCCATTTTGCTCCTCCCTTCCTATAGGCAGAAACTCAAACAGGAAGTACCCGTGCTAAGGACTATTCAACACTGATCTGACCATTCGGAATCCACGCTTCAAGATTGTTTTGATCACACGGACTGGGATATGTTCCGGGTAGCTTGTGAAAATAATTTAGACCAAAACACTGGAACGGTGACTGAGTTTAACAGGAACTGTATAGGTGATGTTGTGCCATTGTGACTATTAAAACCTACCCTAACCAGAAACTGTGGATAGATGGCAGCATTCGCACAAAACTGAAAGCGCGAACCACCGCATTTAACCATGGCAAGGTGACTGGGAATATGGCAGAATACAAACAGTGTAGCTACTCCCTCCGCAAGGCAATTCAACTGGCAAAACATCAATATAGAGACAAAGTGGAGTCGCAATTCAATGGCTCTGACACGAGACGTATGTGGCAGGGTCTACAGACAATCACGGTCTACAAAAGGAAAACCAGCCACGTCGCCGACACCGACGTCTCGCTTCCAGACAAGCTAAACACCTTCCTCTCCCGCTTTGAGGATAACACAGTGCCACCGACGAGGCCCACTACCAAAGACTGTGGCCTCTCCTTCTCTGTGGCCGATGTGAGTAAGGCATTTAAGCATGTTAACCCCCGCAAGGCTGCCGGCCCAGACGGCATCCCTAGCCGCGTCCTCAGAGCATGCGCAGACAAGCTGGCTGGTGTACTTAAGGACATATTCAATCTCTCACTTTCCCAGTCTGCTGTTCCCACATGCTTCAAGATGGCCACCATTGTTCCTGTACCCAAGAAAGCAAAGGTAACTGAACTAAATGACTATTGCCCTGTAGCACTCACCTCTGTCATCATGAAGTGCTTTGAGAGACTAGTCAAGGATCATATCACCTCTACCTTACCTGTCACCCTAGACTCACTTCAATTTGCTTACCGCCCAAATAGATCCACAGACGATGCAATCGCCATCACACTGCACACTGCCCTATCCCATCTGGACAAGAGGAATACCTATGTAAGAATGTTGTTCATTGACTATATCTCAGCATTCAACACCATAGTACCCTCTCAGCTCACCATTAAGCTCGAGGACGTTGGTCTGAACCCCGCCCTGTGCAACTGGGTCCTGGACTTCCTGACGGGCCGCCCCCAGGTGGTGAAGGTAGGAAACAACATCTCCACTTCGCTGATCCTCAACACTGGGGCCCCACAAGGGTGCGTGCTCAGCCCCCTCCTGTACTCCCTGTTCACCCATGACTGCGTGGCCAAGCACGCCTCCAACTCAATCATCAAGTTTGCAGACGATACAACAGTAGTAGGCTTGATTACCAACAATGATGAGACCGCCTACAGGGAGGAGGTGAGGGCTCTGCGAGTGTGAAAATAACCTCTCACTCAACATCAACAAAACAAAGGAGATGATCATGGACTTCAGGAAACAGCAGAGGTTGCACCCCCCAAGCCACATCGACGGCACCGCAGTGGAGAAGGTGGAAGCTTCAAGTTCCTTGGCGTACACATCACTGACAAACTGAAATGGTCCACCCACGCAGACAGTGTGGTGAAGAAGGCGCAACAGAGCCTCTTCAACCTCAGGAGTCTGAAGAAATTTAGCTTGGCACCTAAAACCCTCACAAACTTTTACAGATGCACAATTGAGAGCATCCTGTTGGGCTAGGAGAGGTAGCCACTGAATACCAAAACAACAACAGTCACAAATTGCCCTGCCCCTCAACCTTGTTGATGTGTAAACAATCAGCTGCAAGTTATGAGCAGTCAGCTGTTCACACACCAGGTACTGAGAAGACAGACTTAAAGTAGACAACGATTATACTTATCACTCCATGAGATATAAGGAGTCCTCTAGCTATAGATTGGGGTGCTTTGAAGAGGAAGAGATCATTCTGGCCCACACATTAAGGCCAGCTAGTGTGTGTGTGATCAGTGTGCGTGTGTGTATGTGTATCTTCAGAGTATCTCCCCATCTTGACATTGATGATGTGTAGTTGAGCCAGAGGCAGCAACTCTACTACAGCTGTGATATGATGAGTCTGGATTCAGAACTGAACATGGTAAGCCCACATAAAGAGGTTCTATACTACAGTCGTGGTCTAAAGTTTTGAGAAAGACACAAATATTCATTTTCACAAAGTCTGCTGCCTCAGTTTTTATGATGGCAATTTGCATATACTCCAGAATGTTATGAAGAGTGATCAGATGATTGCAATTAATTGCAAAGTCCCTATTTGCCATGAAAATGAACTTAATCCCCCCAAAAAAACATTTCCACTGCATTTCAGCCCTGCCACAAAAGGACCAGCTGACATCATATCAGTGATTCTCTCGTTAACACAGGTGAGCGTGTTGACGAGGAGAAGGCTGGAGATCACTCTGTCATGCTGATTGAGTTAGAATAACAGACTGTAAGCTTTAAAAGGACATTGGTGCTTGAAATCATTGTTCTTCCTCTGTTAACCATGGTTACCTGCAAGGAAACACGTGCCGTCATCATTGCTTTGCACAAAAAGGGCTTCACAGGCAAGGATATTGCTGCTAGTAAGATTGCACCTAAATCAACCATTTATCGGATCATCAAGAACTTCAAAGAAAGAGGTTCAATTGTTTTGAAGAAGGCTTCAGGGCGCCCAAGCAAGTCCAGCAAGCGCCAGGACCGTCTCCTAAAGTTGATTCAGCTGCGGGATCGGGGCACCATCAGTGCAGAGCTTGCTCAGGTGTGAGTGCATCTGCACGCACAGTGAGGCGAATACTTTTGGAGGATGGCCTGGTGTCAAGAAGGGCAGCGAGGAAGCCACTTCTCTCCAGGAAAAACATCAGGGACAGACTGATATTCTGTAAAAGGTACAGGGATTGGACTGCTGAGGACTGGGGTAAAGTCATTTTCTCTGATGAATCCCCTTTCCGATTGTTTGGGGCATCCGGAAAAAAGCTTGTCCGGAGAAGACAAGGTGAGCGCTACCATGAGTCCTGTGTCATGCCAACAGTAAAGCATCCTGAGACAATTCATGTGTGGGGCTGCTTCTCAGCCAAGGGAGTTGGCTCACTCACAATTTTGCCTAAGAACACAGCCATGAAGAAAGAATGGTACCAACACATCCTCCGAGAGCAACTTCTCCCAACCATCCAAGAACAGTTTGGTGACGAACAATGCCTTTTCCATCATGATGGAGCACCTTGCCATAAGGCAAAAGTGATTACTAAGTGGCTCGGGGAACAAAACATTGACATTTTGGGTCCATGGCTAGGAAACTCCCCAGACCTTAATCCCATTGAGAACTTGTGGTCAATCCTCAAGAGGCGGGTGGACAAACAAAAACCCACAAATTCTGACAAACTCCAAGCATTGATTATGCAAGAATGGGCTGCCATCAGTCAGGATGTGGCCCAGAAGTTAATTGACAGCATGCCAGGGCGGATTGCAGAGGTCTTGAAAAAGAAGGGTCAACACTGCAAATATTGACTCTTTGCATACACTTAATGTAATTGTCAATAAAAGCCTTTGACACTTATGGAATGCTTGTAATTATACTTCAGTACACCATAGTAACATCTGACAAAAATATCTCATAACACTTAAGCAGCAAACTTTCTGAAGACCAATACCTGTGTCATTCTCAAAACTTTTGACCACGACTGTAGTATTTACCACAGTGCTATTTCACAAACATCCTCTACAATCACATCAATGGATAAAAGTGTCAGGAGTTTGGTTTTTGGAGGAATCTGAATGTAGATTGTAGAGTGGAATGTATTTTTCACATAATTCTGACATGATTCTGAGTATGGTGAGAGAGAGGGAGAGAGAGAGAGAGGAGAGAGGGGGGAGAGAAGAAAGAAACGGATGAAACATAGGGCGAAGATTTTGGAAGGGAGGAAGGGATTGAAGAGAGGTCGGGGGCAGATGGAATAAGGGAAAAGGGTGATGGGAGAAGACTGAAATTATTAAATAAAAAAGAGGGTGGAGAGTGAAATTATTAAATAAAATCACCTGCTCCTATATTAAAGTCCAGCTGTAAGACCACACACACATACACACGCACGCATGAATGCACAAACATGCATTTGCGCACACACACACACAATATAAAATTATGGTTAATAAAGTAAAGCTCCCATGTGGGGGATTGTGCATGCTCTCTCTGTCTCTGTCTCTGTCTCTGTCTCTGTCTCTGTCTCTGTCTCTGTCTCTGTCTCTCTCTCTCTCTCTCTCTCTCTCTCTCTCTCTCTCTCTCTCTCTCTCTCTCTCTCTCTCTCTCTCTCTCTCTCTCTCTCTCTCTCACAGCTGTTTTTGTGAAATATCAGAATTTTTTTTGGAGTGTAAAATGTTTTCACCATTAAAAATCCTATTTCCCTAACACCTAACCATAAATCTAACCCTAACTCTAAACCTAACCCTTAACCTAACCGTAACTCTAACCCCCAAAACCCTAAACATAACCCTTAAGCTCATAATAGCATTTTAACTCATTCAGGACCTGACTTTTTAAAAAAAGTTATTGTTTTCCTACCTTTTCAGGACATTAAGGGGAAATGTTAGGACATTGGGGTCCTGATAATGTAGGAAAACAATAACTTTTTTGAAATGTCAGGACTTTTTTTCAGGCCCTGGATTAGTTCAAATGCTATTTTAAGCATAAGGGTTAGGGTTAGGTTTAGGGTTACACACACACACACACACGCACACACACAGTCTCTGTGGTCTGGTTCAGGAGATGAGTGTCAACCTCAATGAGCTGCTGTTCTCACCTCTCCTTTCCCCCCAAAAAACCTGTTTCTCTCTCCTCACCTCCCCTTACCAAAACACCAAAACATCCCCTCCCCGTCTTTCTCCTCACTTCACCTCCCAGTCCCACTCCTCCAATACAAACACATTTATCTCCCAGTCTCCTTCTCTCTGTCCCTCTCTCTGTCCCTCTCCCTCTCTGTCCCTCTCCCTCTCCCTCTCCTTCTCTGCCCCTCTCTCTCCAGTTCCCTCTTACTCTGCCTCTCTCTCTTCCAGTGTCTGGTCTCAGTCAGTCGCCACCTCAACCAGAGACAGTTGTTTTAGAAGGATACTTCTCCTCATATCGACCAGTATGAGTTCAGGGAGCAGGGAAGAGAGAGGAGGAGGATGAAGATGAGGAATAGGAGAGTAAAGGAAGTGAGAGAGAATAAAAGAGAAAGAGAGTGATGGATGGACTGTGCTTGTGCATCACTATCAGTTATCTCCATCTGGAAGCCACTAGTGATTGACCGCTGGTCATCGGCTCTTTGTTCTACAAAGGAGAGAGTTGACAGTTGACTGTGTAGGTCTCAGACAAGGTTACTCATTAAACATCAAAGAACACCTGATGCATCTACTGTTACATTTTACCCTTCTCCTAACCTCCTCCTCTCCTCCTCCTCTCCTCCTCTTCTTCCTCTTTCTACATTAACCCCGGCAGTTCCAAAGTCAACTAGATCATACTTCTAAAAACTAGAGTGAAAACCTAGTTCAGCTTCCGGTGAACTCAGTGCACTCAGGTACACACACTTAAAATATTTAACCCTAAAATGGCTGACTCAATGGTAACTTTAAGACTGTTAGAATACTGTAACAATATATCACTGTGTAGACATCATTTAATAAGAACTGGATTGGTGAAAGATTTTTAGCGGAACAGCTCACCTATTCAGTTGTGACAGATCAAGATCACAAAGAAGAAAGGAGGGAAGGTGCATGACAAAGTGACCGTACGAAAACAAGACTAAATCCTAGTCAAAATGGCCAGCATATCCGTCCGTCCCACTTTTGGACTGATGTTTCACTCGAAAGTTGATGTTGTTTCTTCACAGTAGAGACTTTCTCTTTCCATAATCCTGTGTGTGTGTGTGTGTGTGTGTGTGTGTGTGTGTGTGTGTGTGTGTGTGTGTGTGTGTGTGTGTGTGTGTGTGTGTGTGTGTGTGTGTGTGTGTGTGTGTGTGTGTGTGTGTGTGTGTGTGTGTGTGTGTGTGTGGATGTGTTTAACGATACTTGTGGGGACCAGAAGTCCCCACAAGAATAGGAAACAAACAACAATTTGACCAACTGGGGAAACTTTGTCTATTTTTGGGGGGATTAGGGTTATGGTTAGGATTAGTGTAAGGGTTAGAAGTAGGTTTAGGGTTAGGAGCTAGGGTTAGTTTTAGGGTTAGGAGCTAGGGTTAGTTTTAGGGTTAGGAGCTAGGGTTAGGTTTAGGGTTAAGGTTAGGTTTTGGGGTTAAGGTTAGGGTTAGGGTTAGGGTTAGGGGTTAGGGAAAATAGGATTTTGAATGGGACTGAATTTTGTGTCCCCACAAGGGTAGTTGTACAAGACTGTGTGTTTGTGTGTGTGTGTGTATGCCTGTGTGTGTGCGTGTGTGTGTTCTGTCTCACCTCCTCTCTGTGTTCAGCTCCAGGTCTGTGTATGAACCAGCGTATGGTGGCCTGTTGTGATTTGGGGAGACACTCCAGGAAGGTTGAGTTATTCTCCACACCAAATATGATCCTCTCCTCCACCCTGCCTCCACGCAGAGCTGAGAACACAGAAATGTATCCATAAAGTGTTAACGTGTTATATTGTGAATGTCTGAGCAACACATACACACACACACACAAACACAGACACCATAGAGAGGGAGTCAGGTCAAGGAAGCAGTAAGTATTTTGTTATCACTTACTTTCCTCTGTGTCCCAACACTGGCTGGATGGGTCTCCATGTTTGATGTCTTGTCTTCTGGCTCTCCTGTCAACACAAAACACATACATAAACATACACACACACGCCGCAGGGTTAGGGGTGAAAGGTCAAGAAAGGTGAGAAGGTCACGTCCTGCTGTCAAGGCAATGTTTTACTCTTCTTAACGCACACACAAAATGTTTTCTGTGGTGTGTGTGTGTGTGTGTGTGTATGTGTGTGTGTGTCTGTGTGTGTCTGTGTGTGTGAGTCCTGAGCAGCTTTTTTTCAGGGGCCTTCTATTACATCAGGTGGTGATTTAAGCAGCTCTGTCTGTCCTGATAAACCTGTTACATCTGTCTAACATGATGAACATACTGACAACAACCATATATGGATAACACACTGAACCCAACAACTGACAACCACAGATACGTAAATAACTTAAATCGTACTACACCGGCTCCGATGCTCATCGGATGTGGCAGGGCTTGCAAACTATTACCGACTACAAAGGGAAGCACAGCCGCGAGCTGGCCAGTGACATGAGCCTTACAGATGAGCTAAATCACTTCTATGCTCGCTTCGAGGCAAGCAACACTGAAGCATGCATGAGAGCATCAGCTGTTCGGGATGGCTATGTGATCATGCTCTCCGTAGCCGGTTTGAGTAAGACTTTAAAGCAGGTCATCACTCACAAGGCCGCAGGGCCAGACAGATTACCATGATGTGTACTCCGAGCAGGCAAGTGTCTTCACTAACATTTTCAACATGTCCCTGACTGAGTCTGTAATCCCAACAAGTTTCAAACAGACCACCATAGTCCCTGTTCCCAAGAACACTAATATAACCTGCCTAAATGATTACCGACCCATAGCACTCACATCTGTAGCCATGAAGTGCATTGAAAGGCTGGTCATGTCTCACATCAACACCATTATTCAAGAAACCCTAGACCCACTCCAATTTACATACTGCCCCAACATATCCATGGATGTTGCAATCTCTGTTGCACTCCACACTGCCCTTTCTCACCTGGACAAGAGGAACACCTACGTGAGAATGCTATTCATTGACTACAGCTCAGCGTTCAACACCATAGTGCCCTCAAAGCTCATCACTAAGCTAAGGACCCTGGGACTAAACACCTCACTCTGCAACTGGATCCTGGACTTCCTGACGGGCCGCCCCCAGGTGGAAAGGGTAGGTAACAACACATCTGCCACGCTGATCCTCAACACGGGGGCCCCTCAGGGGTGCGTGTCAGTCCCCTCCTGTACTCCCTGTTCACCCATGACTGCATGGCCAGGCACGACTCCAACACCATCATTAAGTTTGCCGACAACACAACAGTGGTAGGCCTGATCACCGACAATGATGAGACAGCCTATAGGGAGGAGGTCAGAGACCTGGCCATGTGGTGCCAGGATAACAACCTCTCCCTCAACGTGATCAAGACAAAGGAGATGATTGTGGACTACAGGATGAAAAAGAGGACTGAGCACGCCCCCATTCTCATCGACAGGGCTAGAGTGGAACAGGTTGAGAGCTTCAAGTTCCTTGGTGTCCGCATCACCAACAAACTATCATGGTCCAAACACACCAAGACAGTCGTGAAGAGGGAACAACAAAGCCTATTCCCCCTCAGGAGACTGAAAATATTTGGCATGGGTCCTCAGATCCTCAAAAGGTTCTACAGCTGCACCATCAAGAGCATCCTGACTGGTTGCATCACTGCCTGGTAGGGCAACTGCTCGGCCTCCGACTGCAAGGCACTACAAAGGGTAGTGCGTATGACCCAGTACATCACTGGGGCCAAGCTTCCTGCCATCCAGGACCTCTATACCAGGCGGTGTCAGAGGAAGGTCCTAGAAATTGTTAAAGACTCCAGCCACCCTAGTCATTGACTGTTCTCTCTGCTACCGCATGGCAAGCGGTACCGGAGACCCAAGTCTAGGTCCAAAAGGCTTCTTAACAGCTTTTACCCCCAAGCAATAAGACTCCTGAACATCTAATCATGGCTACACAAAGGTGTCACGCTGATTATTCATGTTTTCTTACATTCATTCATTACAACCTCTCAAATTCAGTTATTTGAAAAGGAAATAATCTCCCAAATATCACTCTTTCTAAAACAAGCCATAGAAAGTTGGTTGCAATTTCAATTTAACCCTCCAGAAACGACAGAACAAATAATGCAACAAATATTGTGGTTAAACTCAAATATACTAATTGATAAAAAAAACATTATATTTTGAAAAAAAGTTTTAAAAAGGTATAATCTTCGTAAATGATATCATATGTAGCACTGGTGGAGTTATGTCGCACATGCAGCTAACAAAAACATATGGAAATGTCTGCTCTACCCAAAGAAGAGGAAAGTGGAAGGGGGGAAAAGTAAGGAACTTGTGTTAGCCTTGCATTAAATATCGTAATTTGTTAAAGAAAATTGTGATAAATGAAAAAGTATACCAGTTTCATTTATGGACCAAAGGATTGACAGCCGTCCCATAGAGATTGCAAAATAGTTGGGAAGAGATTTGTGACGTACAGATTCCATGGCAAACGGTTTATGAACTGATACGCAAAACGACGCTGGATTCAAAACTTCGAATTTTTCTATTTAAATTATTATACAAAATTCTTGCTTCCAATTGAATGTTATTTATATGGGGGATACAATCTTCAGAGCGCTGCAGATTTTGCTGCAAAGAGACAGAATCATTAGATCATTTGTTTTGGTACTGTCCATTTGTAGCTTGTTTTTGGTCACAGGTCCAGGAATGGCTGAAGGATTGCAATATTTACCAGGAGCTAACCCTGCAGATAGCACTACTGGGTGATCTGAAAGGTCATAGTCAATCGATCAATAATATAATAATACTTTTAGCAAAAATGTTTATTTTCAATTTACAATCTGTAGAAACAATGATAATAGAAAGGTTCAGAACTTTTGTGAAACATCACAGTACAGCTGAAAAATATATGGCAAATAGAAATCCAATATGGATGGTGTTAAGAGATACAGTGAGGGAAAAAAGTATTTGATCCCCTGCTGATTTTGTACGTTTGCCCACTGACAAACAAATGATCAGTCTATAATTTTAATGGTAGGTTTATTTGAACAGTGAGAGACAGAATAACAACAAAAAAATCCAGAAAAACGCAGGTCAAAAATGTTATACATTTATTTGCATTTTAATGAGGGAAATAAGTATTTAACCCCCTCTCAATCAGAAAGATTTCTGGCTCCCAGGTGTCTTTTATACAGGTAACGAGCTGAGATTAGGAGCACACTCTTAAAGGGAGTGCTCCTAATCTCAGTTTGTTACCTGTATAAAAGACACCTGTCCACAGAAGCAATCAATCAATCAGATTCCAAACTCTCCACCATGGCCAAGACCAAAGAGCTCTCCAAGGATGTCAGGGACAAGATTGTAGACCTACACAAGGCTGGAATGGGCTACAAGACCATCGCCAAGCAGTTTGGTGAGAAGGTGACAACAGTTGGTGCGATTATTCGCAAATGGAAGAAACACAAAATAACTGTCAGCCTGGGGCTCCATGCAAGATCTCACATCGTGGAGTTGCAATGATCATGAGAACGGTGAGGAATCAGCCCAGAACTACACGGGAGGATCTTGTCAATGATCACAAGGCAGCTGGGACCATAGTCACCAAAAAAACAATTAGTAACACACTACTCCGTGAAGGACTGAAATCCTGCAGTGCCCGCAATGTCCCCCTGCTCAAGAAAGCACATATACAGGGCTGTCTGAAGTTTGCTAATGAACATCTGAATGATTCAGAGGAGAACTGGGTGAAAGTGTTGTGGTCAGATGAGACCAAAATCGAGCTCTTTGGCATTAACTCAACTCGCCGTGTTTGGAGGAGGAGGAATGCTGCCTATGACCCCAAGAACACCATCCCCACCATCAAACATGGAGGTGGAAACATTATGCTTTGGGGGTGTTTTTCTGCTAAGGGGACAGGACAACTTCACCGCATCAAAGGGACGATGGACGGGGCCATGTGCCGTCAAATCTTGGGTGAGAATCTCCTTCCCTCAGCCAGGGCATTGAAAATGGGTCGTGGATGGGTATTCCAGCATGACAATGACCCAAAACACACGGCCAAGGCAACAAAGGAGTGGCTCAAGAAGAAGCAGATTAAGGTCCTGGAGTGCCCTAGCCAGTCTCCAGACCTTAGTCCCATAGAAAATCTGTGGGGGGAGCTGAAGGTTTGAGTTGTCAAACGTCAGCCTCGAAACCTTAATGACTTGGAGAAGATTTGCAAAGTGGAGTGGGACAAAATCCCTCCTGAGATGTGTGCAAACCTGGTGGCCAACTACAAGAAACGTCTGACCTCTGTGATTGCCAACAAGGGTTTTCCCACCAAGTACTAAGTCATGTTTTGCAGAGGGGTCAAATACTTATTTCCCTCATTAAAATGCAAATCAATTGATAACATTTTTGACATGCGTTTTTATGGATTATTTTGTTGTTGTTCTGTCGCTCACTGTTCAAATAAACCTACCATTAAAATTATAGACTGATCATTTCTTTGTCAGTGGGCAAACGTACAAAATCAGCAGGGGATCAAATACTTTTTTCCCTCACTGTATGTGTATATGTATTTATTTATATGTGTATGTATGTGTGTATGTATGTATGTATTGTGACGTCACGAGAGGCTACACGGCTTTCAGCGGGATTGCTCAAGTAGTGCAAGGAGACAAGGTTCAAACAAAACAAGGATTTTATTATAGGTCTTGGGAAATTAACGAAAATATAACAAAATTCTGTTCTCTTGTGGCTCTTTAAGGGTTAACAGTTCAGGGATGTCTCTTCCACATCCAAAATCATAATTCTCACTCGCTCAGATAACTTTTCCCCAGCCTTACTGTAGTCCACGTTGCAGCTAGTGGCCAACCCAGCAAAAAGTCCTTCCAAATGTCTCTCACGTATTTCCACAGGTGCATATATCCAAAGGTGAGTATTTCCCAAAGGTAAGTATCTCCAAATCCTTATATTCCTCATGGAAGTGGACGTGCAGCCCTCTTGTCCTCCAGAGAGCCCAGGTTGGAGACTGTGTCTCTTCCCTTCCCAAACCTTCAGCTCATCAGCTCCTCATTTGTTTCAGCTGCGTGGGAAGATTGGCCATAGAGGGGTGGAGTTCCCGACCATACCAGCAGATGGAGCCATAGCTGTCTGGGTTTGCAGCCACCTCAGGGGGATGTAACGTCCCTCCAGGACACAGCCTCTCGTGACATCACACATCCCCCTCCTCGGGACCGACGTCCCTCGTCGGGGTAAAGGCAGCGAAGAAGGCATCACGCCGGGAGAGGGCGTCCGCATTGCCGTGGTGCTTGCCAGCCTGCTCTCTCTTCAACTCCTCCACCTCTAGGACCAGGGACTCAGCCTCCTGTTGTCTCTCCTTGAGTTTCTTACTGAACGCATCAGCCTTGGTTTTAGCAGAGTTTAGCTTCTGTTGAGCAGCTTTCAGTTCCTTCTCTCTCTCTGCCTCCGCATTCTTCATCTTGTTCTCCAACACCTTGTACTTCTCCTCTGCCTTCTTCTGGACCTCCTTACTACTGCGCAGGGTCTCCTCACACTCCTCGATGGTCCTGCGCAGCCTCTCCAGCTCCTCCTGTTGCTTAGGGAAGGAGCTCTGTTGGAGTTTAGCCTGGAGGATATCTAACTCTTCTGTCTTCATGTCTAACTGTTGCTTTAACAAACGATACCTCTCAGCGGTCCCCTTCAGACCAGACAGTTCTTTGTCCAGATTCTGTAGCTCCGTCTCTGTGTCGGTCTGGGCACCTGCCATCCCTATCAGAGCCCGGGCGGGAGTGAGTAACTCGGAGGATTGCACCGGAGCCTTCCCAGGATGAGTCTTGCCTCTCCGTTTCCGAGGTACTCGGGTTATCCTCTCCTGAGACTCTCTCCAGAGTGGGTAAAAGGCTGGGCAGTCTCGTCCAATTAGGACAGGGACGGGGAGGGAATCAACCACCCCCGCCGTCGTGTGTATGGTTCCCCGTGTGCTGGTCATTGTAAGTTCAGTAATGGGGTATTCTCTGGTGTCCCCATGGACACAGGAAACTGGGAGGACTTTCCCGGGGTCAGACACGTTGGGCCCACCAAATCCTTACGCACCAGGGTGGCCCGGCTACCAGAATCCAGTAAGGCCTCCACATCATGGTGATTCACAGTTACCGGGCAGGTGGGGGGTCGATCTGGGCCGCCATCTACGACTCCCAAGAGCGAGGCAAAACGGTGTGTGGGTGCTGAGCTGGAGGACTCCGCAGTGGGCATAGGTTCATCGGCTGGTTTCCCACACTGCCAGGAGATATGTCCCATCTCCCCACACCGGTAACACTGTCGAGTTTCCCCCTCCTGGTGTACTCTTCTTGGACCCGCCTGGTTTCTGGCTCCCCCTGGAGCCGGGATAAGTCCTGACGTGGCTGGGTTCGAGACCTTGGGGTCCTTTGGACGGGTTCTTCCCATTTGTGGTGGGGCCGCCCTCCTGGGGTCTTTTTCGGGAAGCATTCAGCATCTCCGCTGTGGCCTGGTACTTTTCCACAGCTTCCACGGTCAGATCAGCCGTGGTCAAGGCCTGTTGACTGATGAACCGTTTTGCCTCATAAGGCAGGGCGCGTAGGTAACGATCCACCACAACGGCCTCCACCACCGCCGCTGCTGTATTCCTCTGCGGATCCAGCCATTTCCTTGCGATTCGGACAAGTTCATGCATCTGCGCCCGAGGAGGTTGGTCTGGTTGGAAGGTCCAGCCGTGAAAGCGCTGGGCCATACCAAACTTTGTGAGTCCATATCTGCTGAGGATCTCAGACTTCAGGGCATCATAGTCAGTAACCTGGTCAGGGCCCAGGTCCCGGACAGCATTCAGCGATTCCCCGGTTAGAAAGGGGGCTAACAGACCAACCCACTCTTGCTTGGGCCAGGCTTCCCCTAGTGGCCGTGGCCTCAAATGCATGCAGGTATGCCTCAATGTCATCGGTAGCTCCCATCTTAGATATAAAGTCACTTGCCTTTATTGGGCGGGTATTTTGGACAACCCTCTGTCTCTGCAACTGCAATTCCTCTGCCTTCAGAAGGTTGGCTTTCTTTTGCTCCTCCAAGAGAGCCACGGTTGCTTGCATCTGGGCTTGCTGGCCAGCAACAAGGGCTTTCAATATGTCCTCCATTTCAGTCGGCGGGGAGCCTACGGCCAACTTGGAAAACTGGGTGATCAAACCTTCGGTATCCTCCTCTGACATGCACTATTAACGCTTGAGCGTGCCCGTATTCTCCACCATCTGTGACGTTACGAGAGGCTACACGGCTTTCAGCGGGATTGCTCAAGTAGTGCAAGGAGACAAGGTTCAAACAAAACAAGGATTTTATTATAGGTCTTGGGAAATTAACGAAAATATAACAAAATTCTGTTCTCTTGTGGCTCTTTAAGGGTTAACAGTTCAGGGATGTCTCTTCCACATCCAAAATCATAATTCTCACTCGCTCAGATAACTTTTCCCCAGCCTTACTGTAGTCCACGTTGCAGCTAGTGGCCAACCCAGCAAAAAGTCCTTCCAAATGTCTCTCACGTATTTCCACAGGTGCATATATCCAAAGGTGAGTATTTCCCAAAGGTAAGTATCTCCAAATCCTTATATTCCTCATGGAAGTGGACGTGCAGCCCTCTTGTCCTCCAGAGAGCCCAGGTTGGAGACTGTGTCTCTTCCCTTCCCAAACCTTCAGCTCATCAGCTCCTCATTTGTTTCAGCTGCGTGGGAAGATTGGCCATAGAGGGGTGGAGTTCCCGACCATACCAGCAGATGGAGCCATAGCTGTCTGGGTTTGCAGCCACCTCAGGGGATGTAACGTCCCTCCAGGACACAGCCTCTCGTGACATCACAGTATGTATGTATGTATGTATGTATGTATGTATGTATGTATGTA